>NC_080731.1:1303240-1358240 GCF_019097595.1 Hemibagrus wyckioides
CATAAAAAAATTATTTGCACTTTGAAATGTTTCAGTGTAATAAGGTATTAAAATAAAGTTCACCCTCATCAATAAAACAGATAATACTCTTATATCACCATTTCAGTATAAAAGTGACGAGATCATTCCACACGATGATCATGATCATGATGAATGATCATTTAGATCATTCATTGAATTAAAAAAATTAAACTAAACTTTAACTCAGGCTTTCACTAAAGCCCTGAATACAGCAGTGGGACTGATCACTCGTCTCTTCTCCACTTGGTTTTTGCGAGTTATGTAGATAGACATTTTTGCTTCTCCTACAATAAAGTTGATCAGTTCCCATTTCTGTTTTTTTGTTTGGTGGTATCCAGCACCAAAAATAAAACGTACCTGAGTCCACTTTTCACCAAACAGATTAAAAATTGTATCCAGCAGCTCAAACAGAGGGTTAAGTCTTTAACATTCTGAGTAACAATGAAACACGGTTTCTGTTTCGTTACAGAAGGGACACGACTTTAAAACATCAGAATTCAGTTTAGAAATTAAAGCATTGACCCCAACTGCACCATGTAAAATTCTCCACTGTAGGTCACCAGCTCTTTTCCTAAGCAGCATTTTATAAAACACCCTCCATACCGGCTTAATGTCATCTAGAACCCCAAGTGTCTTCCTCCACACTGTATCCACCCGCCTGTCAGGTTGTCTTTAATTCATCACTTTTACACAACATTTGTAAATTTCTTTCCCTTTTGCTTCATAAATTGGTAACACATGATCTTTTTCTGCATCAAGATAAATGCCCTTGTATCCATTTAGGTTGGGTAAAAGCTCAAGTTCAGGAAAGGGGTCACCTTCGTCTGGTGTTTCTGTTCCATCATGATATTCCTTTATCAGGTTCAGCTCATCCTCCAGTTTGTTGATCCATCTTTTTATGATGTCGTCTGCATGCCGTAGTGACCTCAGGCCGAGTTCCTCTGCCGCCCCTCTCGTGTCCTTGAACTCTGGTCCTGCAGTGTCCACTAGTCTCTTGAGTGTTGTGAACTTTTTTGATTGTGTGATGCGTGTGATACCTGGTGAACTGTCCTTAATGTCCATACGTCCTCCTCCCACTAAAGGCTCTTCTAGGAGCCAGTGCAGAGAGACGGCAGGGCCGTGAGAGCCAGGTTTAAACAGAGTCCATGCTTTAAAAACACTTTTATAAAAATTAGACATGTTAGAAACATTTAAAACAGTTGGGTCCATTAAAAATAAGGTGCGATCACAATCAAAGTCGTTAACTCTTCTGAAAATAAAACTAGTGACATCTCCCCAAACCAGGAATTCAGAGCTAGACAAGTATTTTTGTATGGTCTGAAAACGGAAGGTTGTGGTTCTACTTCTGACATCCACCAGTCCTTGACCTCCTTCTTCTTTGGGGAGAAATAAAACACTCTTTGGAACCCAGTGCAGTTTGTCCCACACAAAATTAACCAGTAGAGCTTGCACCTTCTCAATCAACCCAGTAGGGGGCTCTAGGCAGGCTAGGCGATGCCACAGCATTGATGCCACTAGGTTATTAACCACTAGTACCCTCCCCCTGAGGGACATATTTGGTTTAAGCCATTCCCATTTTTTTAGTTTGCCTTCTATTTTTTCTTTGATCCCTTCCCAATTTTTCTTTTCTTCATTTAAGTAAATGCCCAGGTATTTAAATTCTCCTTTTTTCCATTCTAGCCCACCTGGTAACTTCAGCAGACCTTGGGACCAGTGTCCTATTGCTATCGCTTCGCTTTTTTTCCAGTTGGATCTAGAGGAAGACACCAGACCAAAATCAAAAACCACCTTTACTAAAATCTCAATTTCAGCTTGATTTTGTACTAAAATCATGACATCATCAGCATAGGCAGATAAAACATGTGGAACAGTAAAACCAGGTACAGTAAAACCATTTAAGGAAGCTCGTAGTCTGTGTAAAAAAGGTTCAATCGAAAGAGTGTATAATAAACCTGATAAAGAACACCCTTGTCTTATTCCCCTCTGTACCTTAAAAGGAGCACTTAACCCTCTGTTGATCTTGAGTACACTTTCCACATCCTGGTACATCACCTTCATCATTGCTATAAGACTAGGGCTGAGACCAAACACCTCCAGAGTCTTCCAGAGGTATTGGTGCTCAACCCTGTCAAAAGCTTTTTCCTGGTCCAGTGAAATCAGACCAAGATCGACTGCCAATGACCTGGAGACGACCAAAACGTCCCGAATCAAAGAAATATTGTCAATGATGGACCTATTGGGCACACAGTATGTTTGGTCTGGGTGGATTACTGAGTCCATGATGTCTCTGAGACGGTTAGCCAGTGCTTTAGACATGATTTTGTAGTCCGTACACAGCAGTGACACTGGACGCCAGTTCCTGATGTCCTGGAGATCTCCTTTCTTGGGGAGAAGTGTAATCACTGCCCTCCGGCTGCTCAGGGGTAGACACCTTTCCCTGCAGCTTTCCTCAAGGACCTCCAGCAGATCTTCCCCAGCTCTTTCCAGAAGAACTTGTAGAATCCCACTGGCAGGCCGTCAATTCCAGGTGCTTTTCCTCCTGGCATGGTTTTCACAGCAGCCTGCAGTTCCTCCAGAACCAGTGGACCTTCTAGTGCTGCATTATCCTCTGAGGAAACCTTTGGAAGTCCCCTGTAGAAGTTGTCTAGCAGCTCTTTGTTGTCTCTGTGTTCACTCATGTACAGTTCTTGATAAAAGTTCGCAGCATACCGTCGGATCTCATTGGTGTGTGTTATGTATTGTCCATTTCCTGTGTGTAATGTGTGTATGTATCTACTCTGACCATTCTTTTTCTCCAGTCCAAAGAAGTACGTTGATGGAGCATCCATTTCATTAGCTCCATTGAATCTGGACCGGATGAGAGCACCTTGCGCTTTTGTACCCAATAGATCCGCCATTAACGCCTTTTTCACTTTGAGTTCCTCAACATGCCTTCTATCTCCTGTGGACTCGGCTAAAGCCTGGAGTTCCACTATTCCTATCTCCAGGCTTTTAACGACTTGGTGATGTCCCTTGTGATGTTGACAGTGTACTCACGACAGAGCTGCTGGATTAAAACTTTGCCATAGTTCCACCAATGTCTACGGGAGGAGAATAAATGTTTTTCATTTTTAAAAGATGTCCAAAAGAATCTAAAAGCCTAGTAAAATTAGCATCATCCAGTAAGGAAACATTAAAATGCCTGTACGCACTTCTGTGTTTCAGATTTGCAATAAAAACTCTGCATCTGACTAACGAATGGTCTGAGAAGCTAACAGGCGTAATTTCGCTAGCTTTAAAAACATTAAAGTTGTGTCTAAAACAATAAAACCTGTCTAACCTAGCTATTGAAATAAAGTTATCTCTAAAATATGCCCATGTGTACTGTCTTTGGGTTCCATGTAGCCTCCTCCATAGGTCTACCAGATCATGAGTTTTTATGAGATGTGTTAATGTGTTCTTGGATGCTGCATGAGGTTCTCTGTGGTTCCTGTCTACTGAGTCGTCTTGTGTACAGTTAAAATCTCCTCCAATGAACAAATAATCATTTGGATCACAGCTGGTTAAAAGTTCACTTTGTTTAAAAATAACTCTTTCAGGACCTCTGGTTGGGGCATATACATTAATTAGTGTCAGGTTAAAAAGCTCATAATTAAAAGTTATCTGCCAGCGATCACTTCCTGTTTGATATAAGACTCAGGTACAAAATGCTTAGCAAACAGAACACCGGCTCCTGCACTGAGCTCTCCGAACTCAAAACTACTTCCCCTTCCCATTCTAACTTCCATTTTGACTCATAGTCTTTGTCACAGTGATTTTCCTGCATGAACATTACATCAGTTTTCTTTAATTTAATTAAATCAAAGAGTTCTGCCCGTTTTCTAACATCCCTTCCTCCCCTTATATTTAAGGAAGTAATGTTGAAATCTGTCATGAAAAAAACTAAGAGAAAAAGAGAAAAGTAATCCCCATCAGTTCCAGGCTGTAGTTTATACACTCTCCTCGTCTCCCTGTACCAGACCTTGCCTTGTTCTTGTCACAAACTTTTTGAGTCTATACACCTCCTGATCTGTGAAGTTCTTGTTTTTTGTCGTTATTATGGTAATTGCAGATTCCACAAAGTTGAGTTTATTTGGGAAGTATTGTTCTATTTTGACTCCCTTCATGTTTTTTGGAGAAACTGTTTGATTTCTTTATCCTTGTATGTTTCTGTTTTCTCTTTAACGGTCTCTCATCACTGTCTGTTTCTGTATTGGTCTCTGGGTTACTGCTCGAATCTGTCTCGGTTTTTTCTTATCAGCTGTGATCTGCTTTTCATTTTTTGTTTCGACTGGACCTTTCTTTCTGGATTGAGCTCCACCGCTTCCTAGTTTTAGCTTTCTCTTTGACCTGACCGGAGTAAACTCACTGTCATCTGTCATGGCCATGTCTGTTCTTTCGTACTCATCAATGTTTTGGCTGTTATTTAACTGTATGTTATTTTCAGTGTTTTTATTCATGTTACCTTGTGATTTTTCGATTTCTGTCTCTGTATGATTTATTTCTGACTCAGTGTTTTTCCCCCTTCTTGACTTTCCATGGTTGGTTCCTGCTGTTTGTTTTCATCCTGACCCTCTGTTTGTGTGTTATCCTCTCCACTGACCTGGTTGTCTTCACCTTGTACCTTATCCTGACTATTCTCTGGTACTGTTTCTGTCTCCTGTTCACCTGCTGCCTGTTCTTCGGGGCAGTTCCTAGCTAGGTGCCCCTCCTGACCACACCCGAAACACTTCAAACCTCCAGAAGTTGCATAAATAGTGTTCTATAGTAATGTTAAATGTACTGTTAAATAGTGTATTCTTCTCCATCCAGCTTAACTTTAAAAACAACATTGAGGTCTTCATCTCTGTTGTTGAGAACTATGAAAGCCTGTCGTCTATAGGAGAAGATATACCTGAGCTCGGGGTCTTTGCAGCCTGTCGGTATCATTTTAATAGGAGAAACTACTTTTCCGTACCTGGACAACAGTGATAGGAGATCTTTATCATCAATGAAGGGGGGACATTAAACAGGATCACACGTTTAGCGGGGGTGCTAAGGGGAGAAACTTTCATCAAGGTCCCTTTTATAACAACGTCCTCCAAAACCACAGTCTCAGCTTTCTGAACCTCGTCCACAAACATGACCACAGACATATTCATCCTCACGGCAGTAACAACGCTCTTCACCCTGATTAGCCACCACTGCAGCGCATTCCTCCACCGAACACACTGCCCTGACCAACACTTTAAACCCGGGGCTCTGGGTTAGAGTTTTAAACACCATGACACCGGCAGCGAGCCCACTGCACCGGCGTCACACACACACACACACACAATAACCACACTACTCACCACTCACGCTCTTTACACAAAGAATATAGCAAAAAGATAGAAAATAGAGCTTTCACTCGCACCCTCCGTCCACGCTCACACACTCACTCACTCACACATGTGGAGAGAGAGAGTCATAGAGACAGAGAGAGAGAGAGAGACAGAGAGAGAGAGAGAGAGAGAGAGAGAGAGAACATGCTGCAGTTATCCTCTTTAGGGAAACACTCTAAGGTTTTGTGTCAAATCCCACAACAAATTGTTGTTGTTGTTGTTGTTGTTGTTGTTGTGAAAACCTTCAGAGAAAATTTTGCTGTGTTGAATAATGTTCCAGTTGAAATAAGAGTTACAGCTTTGAGAATAATTCATTAATTAGTAAATATAGTGGGCGTGTACAAACAGAAAAGGACAGCCCTTTAGTGAGAACAGATTAAGATCGTTTCATAAAATCTACAGAATAAAGTTTTTAAAGTCTTTTTTTTTAATGCAGTGATATTTATATATTATTCAGTTACGCAATATGTTTACAAAGACACGCCCATAGGCCCAGGATATGACATCAGCAGCAGCAGCATCTTGTCACCATGGAAAGATTAGGAAACTTCACACACACACACACACACACTCACACACTCCTAAATCTAATCAATCTATTTCAATCTAATTTAATCCAATTCAATATAATATAATATAATCTATTCTAATCCCATCTAATATAATATAATCCAATCTAATATAATGTAATATAATCCAGTCCAATCCGATCTAATCTAATATAATCTAATTCCATCTAATATAATATAATCCAATGTAATCTAATCCAAGTCAGGCTAATCTAATCTAATCCAATCCAATCTAAACTAATCCAATCTAATCCAATCTAATCTGCCCCACATTCTCCCTCACACCAGAGCTCAGGTGTCTCGACTGTCTGACCCACCCCTCTCTCTTCTGTCCATCTCCATCCCCTTCTTATTTTATCTCGTCTTCTTTACACTGTGTTTCTCACATGAAACCATGTTGTTAAAGAAAGTTCAAGTGATGACTAACACCTTATAATGTACTTCAAATCCCCAAATCCAACTCTAAAACGCAGAAACCAAAAGGAAAGCTTTCAGAAAATGTATTTTTATTTTATTTTTATTTTTATTTATTTATTTATTTTTATTTTATTTTATAAATATAAGTGGCAGTTTTTCTCAGCCACAGCATGTGATCATCATCAAACATGAATAAACACACACACACACACACAGGTGGAAATAAAATCCATCCATCATGAGGTGAATCCAGCCAGAGGAGACAATCAGAATAAAGTGTCAAAAAAAAGAGGACACAGGAAGTTATCGCTTTCATCGTGTAAAGGTAACAGTTTACAGTCACACACACACACACACACACACAGCATGCTGAGTGTCAGTACCACATGGTGCTGTGGTAATGAATGCGTTCAGACATGGAGATAAACGCAGCGTTGTTACACTATCACTGAGAGGAATACAGAGAGACTCATGAATATTAATGAGCTGGAGCTTTTCTCTCTGCTGATTGGACAAAGTGGCTGAGTGTGTAAATGATGTCTCTCTCTCTCTCTCTCTCTCTCTGTTTTATATTCTATACACACGCATGCACTTACTCACACACACACACACACACACACACTCCTTGCGTATGCTCGATTTGCCTCCATTAGCAGCAGTGAATGCATTTATTTTCTTTGTTGCATTATTAATTAAATTTAATAACCTCAGTTATTATCTCTCTCACGTCCTTAACTGTAAAGATGTTTATAAAAACACTGAGACACACAGACAGTGAGATAACACACATGAGAACACATTCACTATTAGAACACTACAGAGCTGCACCACCTTAATGTTCTTTCAGTGAGTGCAAACAGATACATAAGCCACCCCCCCCCAAGTCTAACTGACAGATACAGACACTTTATCTCCTTTATTATCTTTAGGACTGACAGAAAAGAGGCCACGCCTCCTCCATTAACTTCACTAGGACTAATACTTAAAGAGGCCACACCTCCTCCACTAACTTCACTGGGATTGACACTTAAAGAGGCCACACCTCCTCCACTTCACTGGGATTGACACTTAAAGAGGCCACACCTCCTCCACTAACTTCCCTGGGACTGACACTTAAAGAGGCCACACCTCCTCCACTTCACTGGGATTGACACTTAAAGAGGCCACACCTCCTCCACTAACTTCACTGGGATTGACACTTAAAGAGGCCACACCTCCTCCACTAACTTCACTGGGATTGACACTTAAAGAGGCCACACCTCCTCCACTTCACTGGGATTGACACTTAAAGAGGCCACACCTCCTCCACTAACTTCCCTGGGACTGACACTTAAAGAGGCCACACCTCCTCCACTAACTTCCCTGGGATTGACACTTAAAGAGGCCACACCTCCTCCACTAACTTCCCTGGGACTGACACTTAAAGAGGCCACACCTCCTCCACTAACTTCACTGGGATTGACAGTTGAAGAGGCCACACCTCCTCCTGACTGACATTAATAGAAACATGCCTCCTTAGGTTTTACTGTGACTGCAGCACAGAGGCCACACCTTCTCTATTTACACTGGTGACTCAGTATTAGAGCAATGCCTACTTTGTTTTTTGGGGGAATGAAAGACACAGAGGCCACACCTCCTTTATTTACAGTTGAACTGACAAGTACAGAGGCCACGCCTCCTTTTTTGCACTTGAACTGACAGGTACAGAGGCCACGCCTCCTTTATTTACACTTGAACTGATGGGTAAAGAGGCCACGCCTCCTTTATTTACACTTGACCTTACAGGTACAGAGGCCACGCCTCCTTTATTTATGCTTGACCTGGCAGGTACAGAGGCCACGCCTCCTTGAGTGACACAAAAGCATGCAGTGCAAAAGGAAACTGAATTGTTTGTAAATATAGTCCCTGTGTGTGTGTGTGTGTGTGTGTGTGTGTCAAACTGAACAGTCATCACCCCTCCATAGACACTGATCTGAATCTGTATCATTAATATTATTCATGTCGATGAGAATAAACCCAGATTACAGAACAGGAAGTGTGTTTAATTTCAGACTGAGAGGCGGAGCTTCATCCACAAGAAGAAGAAAAACACACACTGTAAAAGAGCCGCAGCATCGAGAGCAGAAGCCTAAAAGTGCTTACCGTCAGCAGTGTGTGTGTGTGTGTGTGTGTGTGTGTGTGTGTGCGTGTGTGTGTGTGTGTGTGTACGTGCCAGTGCAGCAGCCTGGTGCTTTAGATGCGCCACTGGTCCTGTAGGGCTAAAAATAGAAACTTGTCCTCGTCTCTCATCTCTCCTCATACAGAGAGGAAATGCAGAGCTATCATAGCAAAAGTATACACCCCTCCTCCTCCTCCTCCTCCATTACAACCATTACTGCTCTCTTTCTCATCCTCTTCATCATCAGGACAGTCTGATACACAAACAACTATTTTGTTGTTGTTGTTTTTTCTCTTTTACCCTGAACAGGTAATGCTCACTGAAAATGCTTACTGAAGAGATTTAATCAGAACACACACACACACACAAACACATACCCATACACACACACTCATACAAACACACTCATACACATACACACTCAGACACAAACTCACACATACACACACACACTCACACACTCATATACACACACACTCGCAGACACACAAACTCACATACACACACACTCACATACACACACACACACATACACACTCATACACACAGATTTACACACAAACTCATACGCGCACACACACACACAGTGTGTAAAAGTCCAGGGTTGTTCCTCTAACACAGAGAGTGAACACTGTGCCTCATTTCTCCTACAGAGAGATGTGAGAGAGGATGGAACAGACTGGAGAGACAGTGATGAGGAGTGAATGCTGAAAGACTCTACAGAGCAACACTTCTGAAGACAAAAGAGTACAAAGAGAGTGTGTATGTGTGTGTGTGTGTGTGTGTGTGTGTGTGTGTATGTGTGTTTAAAATACTAAAAATCTATGCTCTGGAGATCTATTTCCACCAAACAGAACAGAATCTCTCCAGAACCTCTCTTCACACTGCACTTAACCCTGCGTTACTGATGTACTAACCCCACTTTAACCCCGGGAATGATTGATTGAAAGAATGATTCACGTGTCATTTAGAGTTCAGAAAGTGAATCATTATATAATATAGTTGTTTACCTTATTGACTCTTTAAAAAAGCAAATCATTCCCCAAAAAAAAACAATTCTAAAAAGTGTCAACTTCATGATTCAGATTCATTTAACAGATTCATTTAAGACTTGTTCAAAATGAATCAGAACATTTCAACATAGTTTGGTGTCACTTCACAATTGTGATTCATTTACCTCAGTGACACTTTTAAAAAACAAATCATTCCCAAACAAAACATTTCTACAAAGTGTCAATTTCATGATTCTGATTCATTTAACTTAATGACTCGTTCAAAAAAAACAAATCAAATCATTTCTGCATAGTTTTGTGTCACATCACTTCATGATCTGATTACCTTAGTGACTCTTTCTCAAAAGTGAAAAATTCACACAAACAAAACATTTTTAAATAGTTTAGTGTCACTTCATTATTCAGATTCATTTAACTTCATGATTCAGATTCATTTAACTTCTTGATTCAGATTCACTTAACTTCTTGATTCAGATTAATTTAACTTCTTGATTCAGATTCATTTAACTTCATGATTCAGATTCATTAAACTTCATGATTCAGATTCATTTAACAGATTCATTTAAGACTCGTTCAAAAATGAATCAGAACTTTTCTAAATAGTTTGGTGTCACTTCTCGATTGTGATTCATTTACCTTAGTGACTCATTCAAAAAAATCTCATTATTCACTTCTAATTCTATATTTCTTTGTTTATTAAACTCCACTGGAAAAAAATGCTTTAAAAACATCTGCTTGTAACCGTTATTGAAAAATACTGATTAATTCCATCATTTTATATCAGACACAAATATACTGTGGCATTCTTTAACATTTATCAGGATATTGATGTTTCTTCATCATATTTCCAGCCCTCAGATATCTCAGATCTGGAGTAGAAACTCGAACACACTTCCTCCCTCCACCTGCACTCCATCCATCTCTCTACAGAGCGACAGATCCATAAATCTGCTCTTCATCACACTCACTCACTCACTCACCTAGAAAAACCAATATCATTTCCAGCAGCTACTGAGAATCTCAGAGTCATAAAACACTCACGTGGAAAAGTCAGTCCGGTTTGTGCCGAAGATTTCTTTCACTCTATCACCAACAAACCAGCTTTCACACGGCAGTGATTCATTCTCTCTCTCACACACACACAGCAGCTATGACTCTCGCATGGGTTTATATTACTGCACTCGCACACATACATTTCTACAGCAACAACTCACTCACTGAACTACGGTGTCCTAGAAGTTCAGAACTCATCAGAGAACATGAGGACGAATCAGACAGAGTGGGAAAGGTAGGTATAGTGTGTGAATGGAATTCTGACCTCTGATTGGACGAGACATCTGTCACTCAGGATCTACAGGAAGTAGGAAATTGTGTATCTATATTTATCTTTTTAAGAAAATGGAGTTCATTCAGCTCTACTGTGAGGAAGGACCCAAGGAGAATTCCCAAGGCACTAAGAATAATGCTGAATATGAGAATATGACGCTGCCACCACCACCATGCTGCACCAGGTCACCTGTGTGGGGTTTGTGTTGGAATTTTAGGAAGTTAAATTGTTACAGGAACAGTCTCAGGAACAGTCTCAGAGAAGCCGTACAAAGACTCTGAGCAATTTGTTTAAAAAAGACTCGATTTAAAAGATCTATTCGTTTGTGAGGTCTACAGTTGTGTCTAGGCTTAAACCTTCAAATCAGCAGAAACTCATAATGAAGTCTGATCATCTGCACAGGTCTGCTCTCAATCTAATCAGAGGCTAAGCAGAACTCCATTAGGAGGATCTACAGGGGTTCCATGAAGCTCCTGACCTGAGAACAGTTCTGCGCTTTAGAGCAGAAAGAGCTCAGGACACGTGAGAGGTGATGTGAGGACGTCTGAGAGAGGTTTCTGAACCAAAGTGTTCACGTAGATCCTGGATCAGTCTAATGGAGCTTTATGGAGCTTTATGGAGCTTTATGGAGCTTAATGGAGCTTAATGGAGCTGTTTTATCGAGACAGAGAGAGCTGCTCATAATTACTTCCCAGAGTTTGCCTTTATCCACTGCTCCTTCTCCTGTTTCTCCTCTGCCTCTCCTCTTCGGTCATCAGCTCAGGGCTAATGATGTCTCACTGCAGATCCTCTGAGAGATCATACTCATGTCCCCCGACTGTTCCTCCATCCATCACATGCTGTAAGCCACTAACTTAGAGTCATTAAGCTCCAACTGCCCAATGACACTAAATACAGCTGCCAGCTACACACACACACACACACACACACACACACTTTTAGGTTATCAGTGTTTAAGCTCCACCTCTCCACATGAGTGTCCTAAAGCCCTTCACCTGCCCTAAAGCCCTAAAGTGCCCTTAAAGCATCTTAATACCCACCAAGTGTCTGAATTCTTTCTAATGCCCTCCAGAGGCCTTTTAATCTCTTCAGTTACCCTTTTCACATGCCCTCTTATATCCTAAGCCCTAATGCCCTCCTAGTGTGCCCTTGCCTTACCACATGCTCTGATGCCCATTTAGTGTCATCCATGTGTCCTTCCAGTGTCCTTTAATACCCCAGCCCATGCTGTAGTGCCCTCTCTCTGCCCACCATGAGTGCTGACAGCTCCACCGTGTCCCTTTTATCATATCAGCTGTAAACACTCGTTTCCTCTCTAACCCATAATATTCAACTTTGTCGTGATGGTTGCCTTGGCAACCTCTTAGGGTGCCTTTTGAGAGACAGCAGCTAATGTTTTTATTGCGAACTTAAAGACGCTGTGCTTGGAGAGATTCTCGGAAATGAGCTTTCACTTCATTTGTTCATTACTCGACTTCTCGTGCATCTTCAGTTTCAGTTCTATTTCCATCAACAAGATTTATTTCTCAATTATAATTATTTTTAGAATTTTACAGAATATTGCAATAGAAAGAGAGAGAGAGAGAGAGAGAGAGAGAGAGAGAGCAGGTAGAAGGAGAAAAAGATGCAGAGAGAGAGAGAGAGAGAGAGAGAGAGAGAACAGGTAGAAGGAGAAAAAGATGCAGAGAGAGAGAGAGAGAGAGAGAGAGAGAGAGAGAGAGAGCAGGTAGAAGGAGAAAAAGATGCAGAGAGAGAGAGAGAGAGAGAGAGAGAGAGAGCAGGTAGAAGGAGAAAAAGATGCAGAGAGAGAGAGAGAGAGAGAGAGAGAGAGAGAGAGGGAGAGAGAGAGCAGGTAGAAGGAGAAAAAGATGCAGAGAGAGAGGGGGGGGGTGGAGAGAGACAGACGGGGGGGGTGTAAGTTGTAGTTTTGTTCCTGTTATTTCTACATAAACCAGCTTTAGTGATGCTGATTCTGGGATGCAGCACTGTCTCCATGGCAACGGCTCCCTCCTGCACACGGCAGAGAGAATAGTGAGATTATGGAGGTATGTTGTTGTGACTTTTGAGAGTTCACACTGTTTCTGTGAATAATCACGCTCTGCTCTCTCACTGCACTCTGAGACGTGGGAGATCTTCTCCTCTTCTCAACTCCTCCGGTGTTCATCTTCACTTCTGAAGAAATGTGCACCAAATAACTCTGACCAGCGCGCTGTGTAGTGGACAAGATCGGACACACCGGACAGAGCGGAGGATCCGATCACACAGAGAAAAAGTTGAAAAGTGTCACTTGTTGTAAATGATTTATATGTTTCTTTTTGTTTACAAAAGGATAAACATCCTCAAAAAAAGCTTTTATTTTTATTATTATTTTTAAAATCTTTACTAATCTGTTAAACAAACGGATGGAGTCTGGATTTTACAGACACTGTCTCCTGCACCCAAAAGTATACGAGTTGTACCTGTAAAGGAACGACTCGGTTCGGGTGAAATGCGTTACCATGGCAATTGATCAATTAAAAGGCCGTGGCGTGTGTTGTGTGTTTATTTATATATTTTGTATAATACAGATAATAAACTGGTTTTATTGGAGCTGCAGTAAAGAGAGTGATATTTGCGGGGTTGCAAGATTTCAGGCAATTTTTGTTTTTTTAGTTGTTTTATTATTATTATTATTATTTTACCTGCGCAGGGCTGGACGGAAACGCGGCGATTGGCGGGACATCCAAAATCTTCAGCTCGTACATGTGGCCGTTGAGGACCACCGACGGTCTGTAGACGCGTCGCGCGCGGGTCGGGTTGTACGTCTCGGAGAAGTCGTCGTACACGAATCGGCGGATGATGGAAGTTTTGCCCACGCCGGAAGCTCCGATCACGGCGATGCTCAGCGTCTCCACCATCCCGAGGTCCCGCTTTATTTCAGCCGATAATTCACTGACGGGTCGCACGCGCTACGATGGCTCCGGGGTGTTGGGGTTTTTATGGCGCGCTCTTTGGTGGATCATCTTCCCATTCCGTCGGTCATGTTCACATCATCAGATGGGTCTGGACGGACGGAGTATAAATGAAGCAAGAAGACACGGTAGATCTCCATCACCTTCCTGAACGCATCCCGTTACATTAAAGCATCGGCATCGCAAAGAGTCTTTGATCAAATCCGACACCGAGACCGCTGTGCGCGCGCTTGGAGCAAAATAAAATGCTGCAAAGCATTCGGGCATGGAGCATCACAGCAATAAAACGGCTCCAGAAATACCAGCATCACACATTTAACGACTCGCAAGCGCGCGCACACACACATACACACACGCGCGCGCGCACACGCACACACAATACGATTTACAAACGGAGGCTGTGGTTGCGCAATGTTCATTTTAATAGCAGATCCGTGGACTGAAGCCCAGAGACCTAAATGAACTACGATCATCATTTCAAGTCCAGAGACCGAGACACCAAAATCTGTACTGGAAAATCCCCTTACAGCGCGCGCTCAGGCAGATTAATTATATAGACGGTAGGAATGGACAATATGAGGAAAAATATCACATCGCGATATTTGGAGACATTTCTGTTTCACGAATTATATACCACACACACACACACAGCTCTGGAAAAAAATAAGAGACCACTGCAAAATAATGAGTTTCTTCTGTTTTTTTCTTACAGGTATATATATGCTGCCAGAACAGCCCTGACCCGTCGAGGCATGGTCTCCACTAGATCCCTGAAGGTGTGCTGTGGGATCTGGCACCAAGATGTTAGCAGCAGATCCTAATTGCTGTAAGTTGCCTCCATGGGTCCCACCTCACAGCTTACATGACCTAAAGGACACTGTTCCTTCGTTGTACCACTTTTGATAGATACTGACCACTGCAGACCGGGAACACCCCACAATAGCTGCAGTTTTGGAGATGCTCTGATTCAGTGGTCTAGCCATCACAATTTGGCCCTTTTGGTCAAACTCCTTACACTTGTCCATTTTTCCTGCTTCTAACATCAACTTTGAGGACAAAATGTTGACTTGCTGCCTAATATATCCCACCCACTATAATATATATATGCATCCTGAATATGAAGATCATCAGCTGCTTCAGATCATTTAGTTATTATAAAGGAAAGGATCTCTGTGAGCCTCTTATCCTCACACTCACCAAGCAGAAGTGCACGAGAAGTTCCTGAAATAAAAATCAGCTCCAGCAGCATATGATGTTTGTAGATCTCTCTCTCTCTCTGTGTGAAAGAGATGAGATTTAACCTAATGAACCTCATTCAGTAAGAGAGTAAGAACATCCGATCAGCCATAACATTAAAACCTCCTGCGTCATGTTGTGTAGTTGCTCTCAGACCAGTTTTTGTACTGTGAAGATGTCAGTAGGTCCTATTACTGGTTGTCATAGCAATGAAGTTTGTCAGTTGGTGGAGCAACTAGCACAACACAGGAGATGAGACGCGGTGCAAAGGAACAAAGTATAGGAATCTGGAAGGAATGCTGAATCATACAGCAGCTCACAAACCTGAGTGTTACTCCTTCACTCCATCACTCCTTCACTCCAGGCTGTGAGCTCGCAGTGGAGCTGCATCCAGGTTCAGTAATCACACAAACTACAGTTCACCATCTGAGATTTTTAGACTGATTCAAACCCACAGAGATGCTGCAGAGGGAAGAACTTTGTGTTTTATACAGAGTCAGTCTTACTGTTTATACACACATATACACACACACACACACCTCAGTAACCAAGTTCAGACGTTGTGACTCCACCCTCAGAGACTCAGAACTGTCTGAAACACACAGGAGTCTGTAACACCGGATCATTCCACGTCCGATCCCTCGCTCAGTGATGGAGTCAGAGACAGAAAAACACACAATGAGCTCGGTTTTAAACCAAATCCTCACCTCAGATACAGACAGCAGGTTACTACACCATCACAACACTTAGAGCTGATTCACATTAATTCTGCAACAAACTGGATATCAAATAATTCTACAGGAATAATAATAATAATAATTCTCTCTCTTGTAAGATGTGTAATAGGCACTAAACTTCAGTGTATAAGTGAACTATTAATTAAAGGCGGTTCATTACCAGCTGGTGGTCAGGTATTGATTTTTCTGTAAAAGCGTACCTCCATGACGGAACCTCGGAGCTGCAGGAACACAAGCTGCCGATTTATTAGAACTCGTTTGTCCTGAGCGACTCGGTGTTTAGGTTCCTGATATACGTGTGTGTTTTGATCTCATCCTTCTGGTCACTGAGTGGACACGTGAAGACCAGGGGCTGGTGATGTTCACAAGGTCCTTTTTAATGAGGATCTGAGGAACCCTGTAGCGGTTCCGGATTTAAACAAGCTTAATGAATGACTTTTAATTTCCTTAAAGATACAGAATTGAAGCGAGTCAGGTCTCAGGGACGAGGCTTCATCGTTAATAAGGAGAGAAAATCCCAGAACACAGGCTTCAGCGTTAAAGACTCATTTATCCCTGATGCAAGTCACTTCCTGTTCTCTCTTCCGTTAGAGCAGCTATAAACGCTCGTTCTCTCACCGGACTCTCTCTATTCCCTCTAATCAATATGTAATAATTGGTTACCATGGAAACAGCACAGAATTTAAACTTTACAGCCTTAAAGCGACAGCTTCACCTCTGACTGTTACACAGCGCTGACACTGGAGACTCCTTCCACAACATAGATAAACCTCTCCTTCACCAGATCAATGTCGACGAGCCGTTACTATAGCAACAATAACGTATGAGAACGAGCGCATTAATATAACCCTGCACTACTGGAGAGAGAGAGAGAGAGAGAGAGAGAGAGAGAGAGAGAGAGAGAATAAATAAAACACGTCACACAGGTAGATGAGGATAAGAATCTGTCCGTTTTTTTACTCACACAGCTATTAAAACGCAGAACACACAAACACACTTCCTAGCATCTGTCCATCAATCCAATCAGATAGAATTAAGAAAAACACAAACACACACACACACACACACACACACACAGATGGAATGCTCTCTTAATGAAAGAAACAGTAATCGTCGCTAATTAACATGTGACTGAGCTTCAGAACCACAGATGGAGCAGTTTCACCTCCAGGAAAAAAAAGATGAATAAATCAGAAGCGTGTCTTCACCCTGCCGCGTTATTCCGCCTCACAGGTCCAGGGCTAGATCTGCTGCTGTAGTGTTCCCCTGGACATGAGGCTAATGCAGCTAACAGCGTGAGGAAGCCTGTAGCCTCCGAATTAGCATGACTCTCTACATGAGTGAGAGTGGGCGTGTGTGATGAGGGAAAGGGGCGTGACTTAAAGCATTAAAGGCGGGATTGTACAGTGGTGTAGGAGTGAGTTCTGAAACCTGCAAGAACCTGAACCGTCTTTCAGAACCGAAGAGAAATGCTAAACTGGTAGCTACAGGCTTCCATGACTTGTTAGCAACATTAGCCTTGGAAGGCTGACTGAAGACTCTGGCGTACTTTTCGTTTTTTATTTTAATGAGAAATAAAGCCCTTGTAAGGACGTTTAACATGATTAACACACACACACACACACACACACACACACCTATAATGAAGTAGTAGACAGGAAGAAAAATCCCCACCACCAGAACCGTCTGTCTCTCCTTTAAAAAAAACAACAACTAACAGATTGTAGATGTGATGCAATGAAGAGGAAGAGGAGGAGGAAGAGGAGAGGGGGAGGGGGAGGAGAGGACGGATTAAAAGCAGTTCAGCCTGATGAGTGTGTGGCTGAGAGACGTAGGTGAGAGGATGAGGTGTCGAGGGAGAGTCCGGTCCGGTCCAGGCTCGGCTTTCAAGTCCGACTCCGAGGACGAGGAAGTTCAGTTACGGAGAATCAACTCGAAGCTCTGATAGACGTACTGACACACCTCCAGGGCACGGCACCTCACTGACAACTGGAGAGAGAGAGAGAGAGGGAGAGAGAGAGTTAACATTTGAGTAATCCTAAATCAGATCTGATCTTAGTGTCCACTGTGTGAGTTCATAGGATCAGGATGTTTGTGTGAGTGATGAGTATGAGTGAGTGTATGTGATGAGTGAGTGTGAGTGTATGTGATGAGTGAGTGTGAGTGATGAGTATGAGTATGAGATGTGTGTGATGTGTGAGTGTATGTGATGAGTGAGTGTGAGTGTATGTGATGAGTGAGTGTGAGTGTATGTGATGAGTGAGTGATGAGTACGAGTATGTGATGTGTGAGTGTATGTGATGAGTGAGTGTGAGTGTATGTGATGAGTGAGTGATGAGTACGAGTATGTGATGTGTGAGTGTATGTGATGAGTGAGTGTGAGTGTATGTGATGAGTGAGTGATGAGTATGAGTATGTGATGTGTGAGTGTATGTGATGAGTATGAGTATGTGATGTGTGAGTATGTGATGAGTGAGTGTGAGTGATGAGTATGAGTATGAGATGTGTGTGATGTGTGAGTGTATGTGATGAGTGAGTGTGAGTGTATGTGATGAGTGAGTGTGAGTGTATGTGATGAGTGAGTGTGAGTGTATGTGATGAGTGAGTGATGAGTACGAGTATGTGATGTATGTGATGTGTGAGTGTATGTGATGAGTGAGTGTGAGTGTATGTGATGAGTGAGTGATGAGTACGAGTATGTGATGTGTGATGTGTGAGTGTATGTGATGAGTGAGTGTGAGTGATGAGTATGAGTATGTGATGTGTGAGTGTATGTGATGAGTGAGTGTGAGTGATGAGTACGAGTATGTGATGTGTGTGATGTGTGAGTGTATGTGATGAGTGAGTGTGAGTGTATGTGATGAGTGAGTGTGAGTGTATGTGATGAGTGTGAGTGTATGTGATGAGTGAGTGATGAGTACGAGTATGTGATGTGTGATGTGTGAGTGTATGTGATGAGTGAGTGTGAGTGATGAGTATGAGTATGTGATGTGTGAGTGTATGTGATGAGTGAGTGTGAGTGATGAGTACGAGTATGTGATGTGTGTGATGTGTGAGTGTATGTGATGAGTGAGTGTGAGATGTGGACATGTCTCTGATCAGACATGCAGTTTAAACAGGTCTGATTTGTTCCTCTGTGTGTCTGATTTCATCATGAAAAGAGCCGAGCCAGTCTCTCTGATCTAATCACTGATCAGATTTCTCATCAAGTGTGATTAGGCTGGAGCAGACAGATGAACTGACACAAACAAAATAAACACAACACACAGGGTTACATGCAGGGAGAAGAGAAGACCTGAAACTGGTGTGTGTGTGTGTGTCTTTTATATTCAGGCAGTTTGCTTTCAAACTAATCAGAAAACAAATGACCAGTGACCAAAAACACAGCTCCTCAAAACACACACACACACACAAACTGTGTGTGTGTGTGAGAGAATATTTACTAACCGCCTCTAAAACTGTTATCATTTCAGACTGAAGTATTGGTGTAATAGCAGAAGGACAAAGCTGCGAGATCCCCCCCCCCCCGCCTCTCTCTCACACACACACACACTCACACATGGCTGCTTGTTTCTCATCAACTCCCCCTCTCACACACACGTCTCTGGATTCCACTTCACGCCTCACTCACACCTGCTCCTCAGTGTTGAATAATAGACAAACCTTACTCCTCTAACCCTCATCTCCTCCTCACATTCTCTTTTCGCACTCGTTCTCCCCTCGCACTCGTTCTCGTTCTCCCCTCACACTCAGTGAGTGCTTCCTCTCCCCACCACGATAAACACAGCCTCCTCCAGCACAGCATGGGAAAAGACGGAGAGAAAAAGTGACAACTGAAGATCTATTCAGGTTTGTGGGGGTGGTGTTTCACGGCAAAGTGAGGATCTCCACTCGGTTCTTCATGTGATGGAGTGTAAGAACCAGTGAGACCAGTTACTTCCTGTTATAAACACTCCTTCCCTCACCAGGATCTCTTCATTCTCTCTCTCTACAACTTAATAAGAAAGTACAAGTTTCTTTTGTTACAACAGAAACCACAAATTAGTGTAAACTCTGTGAAGAAACTTAAAGTTGCAGCTTCACCTCTGACTGATAGACAGTGCTGACACTAGATACTCCTGACACACACACACACACACCCCTAACCTGTTTATTATCAGTAAAGCGTGTGCTTTGCATGTCCTGTGTACTGGTGGTTGCCATAGAAACGATAACGTATCAGTAGGAGTGCATTAATATATTCAGGACTCTGATTGGTCAGATGTTGAATGTTTTTGCATTTCTATAACAACTTATATATTATTATTATTGAGAAAAAGAGACAAATTCCTCTCTTTATTATATTGGTGAGCCAGCCAGGAGCTCCACAGGAAAGCCAAAAAGCTGGGCTCGAGGGTGGAGAAGGGAAAGGAAGGAAAAGCTTCAACAGTTGTTTGTGATGTCTTAAAGGAACGATGGGAACGTTTTCTCGGGAGGAAGGAGGAGAGCGGAGAACGCTGAAGAACCCAAGCAGATTTAGGTGAAGAAGGTGGACAGAACGGTCCAAGTTAGGAATGATTCACCTTTCTGCTTTACTTATAAATATTTACACTTTAAACAGATGTTCCCTCTTCATGATTATCGGATTTATACAGCAGTGACGTGAACATCTCCTCCAGCTCAGCCAGGAGCAGGTCCTGAGGACAGAGCGTCATAAACACAGGCCCACAGAGCTGCTGGGCAGCCGATCGGCTCCTTCACGTCCACTTTAGGGGGGAGGGGAAAGGGGAACGCACCGCGCTATTGGCTGCCAAGTTGCCATGGGGACATGGAACAGACAGAAAATTAGGGAAAGAGCACTTCAAAGGGAGAGTCATGTGATCAGAGGATTGAGTCTTATCAGTGCATGAACACACACACACACACACACACACACACACACGGAGCACGCTGCAGGGCAAAGCAGAGCAACATTCTGTAAATGTGTGTGTGTGTGTGTGTGTGTGTAAGCATCAGAGCAGTGTTTTTGTTTAAATAAAAAAGTGTAAATAAATGAAATGCAGTCAATCAGCTTCTGTTTCATGAAGGAGAGAGAATCTCAGCTAGAACCTCACCTGTTCTCCAGCCTGAATGTTCTCACCACACCTGGACGAGCTAACGCTAATCATCATTACATTTATCTACAGTTACGACAAATCGTGAAATTATTTACACAATTAAGTACAGATGGATGAGTAAAAACAATCGTTCAACCCATTTTTCTAAAGCGAGGAGGCAGTTAATGTTCGGCAGTTTCCACGGCTACAATGAAAGAAATTATATTATATTTTATTTCCCCGTGTGTTTGACAGAGCGAGCTGTTAATCGCTAAGCTGTGTGTTTAGCTAACACACTCCCATCCCACAGCACGTCGCCATGAAGCTAGCATATTTATTTTAGCAGCAGGTTTTCTTCCAATCTTTTTAAAAATTCTTGTGACTCTGCCTATCAATCTTCTCTTCTGCCTCTGTGTTCATTAGAAGGGAAAAGTTTTGGATCGATTTACAGCGCAGGGACTTCCTGAAACTCTCGTTTCTCATTAAATCAAAAACATGTTGAGGAAAAACAAAAAGCGCTAAGAGAAATGAGCATGCAGAACACAGCGTTCATCTCAGAAGGAAGGAAAAGAAATTAATAATAATAATAATAATAATAATAAAAAGTGTGTGAGAGATTTCAGAAAATGACTCCAACCTCCAGGTCCTGGGGTGACGTTTTCCCACACAGACGAGGACACACGCCATGAAACAGGTAAAGACACACGTTAACATGTATGTTGTAGGAAACACACACACACATCACTGATTTATCATTAAAGACAAGTAGAGCTAAGAAAAGAGAGAGAGAGAGAGAGAGAGAGAGAGAATGTCGGCCAGAAGAAAGAAGAGTGACAGAGAAAGTGATGGAGTGAGACAGAATGAATGATGGATAGACAGACTGAGAGAGACATAAATAACAACAGATATAGAATAATCGAGAGAGAGAGAGAGAGAGAGAGGCCCTAGACCAGCTCATCTGTTATATATGAGGGAACTCTTGTAGCAGTGTGTGTGTGTGTGTGTGAGAGAGAGAGAGAGAGAGAGAGAGACAGTGGCAGTATTTAATTTGTTACTATAGAAACATAGAAACAGTTCTTTAATTTCTTCTCTTTGTTCACACACACACACACACACACACACACACACTCTCTCTCTCTCTCTCTCTCTCTCTCTCTCTGTACCGTGTGGTTGGGGTTAGCGCTCTGGACACGCAGCTCAGCGAGCACCCAGATGCCGTTGGTGAGTTTGATGGACAGGTAGAGGAGCTCCTGGGCGTCTGCAGTGCGTCTGGCCACAGTGAAGATGTTACTGCCCTGCAGCTTGTTACTGACCGCGTCTGTGGGCACAGAGAACACACACTCCTCAACACTCTGGACTAACACACCACTTACCTTCCTGTAGTGCAGACGTTAATTTCCTGTCTGACAAAGATGAAAACCTCATGACCTGATCATCACGCTCTGATTGTTCAGCACTCGTTTAAACAAAGAACAAGTACAACGAGTCACTTCCTCTAATTAATCCTCTAATTAACAAGGTCACCACTGTTTAATCACCTTCTCTCCATCTCAGGCATGAAAGAGAGAGAGAGAGAGAGAGAGAGAGAGAGAGAAACAGAGAGAAAGAGAGAGACAGAGAGAGAGGCAGAGAGTGAGAGAGAGAGAAAGAGAGAAAGAGAGAGGCAGAGAGTGAGAGAGAGCAAGAGACAGAGTGTGAATGTGTGTGTGTGTGTGTGTGTGTGTGTGTATGGTGTTTGTACTTCAATCAACTCACCTGCATTGAGGTGGCAGTCTTTTATCTGAAACTGTGTCTCACTGTCACTGGGAATGTCCTTCCAGGTGGTCAGGAACACCTGACGATCTACAGAGACAGAGAGAGAGAATGAACAACGTAGAGACAAAGCAAGAAAAAGAATGCAAGAGAGAGACAGAAATGCAAGGGGACAAGGAGAGTCAAACAAAAAAGAAGAGAAAAAGAGAACAAGAGAGAGAGGGAGGGAGAGACAGATGGAGAACAAATATAGAGAAGGAGAAAAAGAGAGAGAATAATGAACAGAGCATAAGGGGTGAGAACATTTCTGTGTACAGCAGCACTTCCCACAGAGACACACTCCAGCCTCCATTTGGAGGAACTACAGGGGGTGGACACACACACACACACACACACACACACCTCTCTCTCTCCCCAGTATATACTATAACTATCAGTGTTTGTTCAGAGCTGTGAGTATCTGCTGCTGGACAGAATAATGTCCAGGCTGGTAATCACCATGGACCATCAGATGACCTGAGATAAGCCCCACCCCCTTTATGCTACAGATGAAATTCTTTTGTGCTGTGTATCAAGGCTGACGTGATTAACACATGACGCATGTAAATATGAACCACATGCTCTATCAGAATGCAGGACAGACACGGACACACACACAGAAATCTGCAAAGATGCAAGGACACAACGCAATACGTTTCATCAGACGACCGACGTCATCTGAAACTCCTCTGCTGACGCACGTTAGGTTTGGAGTGTCAGGGAGGAGAGGAGGCTCTAATTAAGGACACACACTCTTACCCATCTTTCCATCCTCGACAAACAGCAGGCTGATGGGGTACTGGCAGCTGAAGTAGAAGACATCGATGTTATTCTTTATCGCCACCTGAGAGACGGAGACACATCACACACATCTGTGAGACTTGGATCTGAACTGAACTGATGGATTACACCGTAAACACACACACACAAACACACACAAATCAAATAAATCAAAAAGTCCCTTTTCAAATAAACCTCAATAAAAAAAAAGAAAAAAGAAATCGAATGATAAAATGTAAAATAAATAAAGAGATTCTGTATCTTCTAAGAAATTTTGTTTTGTATCATAATCTTAATAAGCTGTTTAATAACCCGACTCATGGAGCAGAGCAACACAACATCTCGTCTGATCAGTCTGATCTTCGTGTCTGTGCTGCTGAACAGATAAAGCCGAGAGCTCACAAAACATGACTGGAGATCATATAAAATAAATAAATAAATAAATAAATAAATGAATAAATAAATAAAACAGCATGGTGTGTATGAAGGCATCTTCACTGTACAACAATTCAACAAGGAGCTCCACTACTTCACCACACAGCACATCTACTGTATAACAGTTTATTTACATCTCAATATAACATCGGACATTAATTTACAGTCCTGGCTAAAATAAGTCTATTACTATATTACTGATTCAGAGTCTATTACTATATAATTGATTCACTGATTCAGAGTCTATTACTATATAACCAATTCACTGATTCAGAGTCTATTACTATATAATTGATTCACTGATTCAGAGTCTATTACTATATAACCAATCCACTGATTCAGAATCTATTACTATATAACTGTCTCACTGATTCAGAGTCTATTACTATATTACTGTTTTAGAGCCTATTACTATATTACTGATTCAGAGTCTAATACTATACAACAGATTCACTGATTCAGAGTCTATATTACTGTTTCAGAGTTTAGTAATACACGTATATAAGATCATATATTTTTTAAATGTAGGACATAAATGTATCAAATAGACTCTAAACTTTATAAAAGTGTTTAAAAGTATTCTTTAGGATAAAGGAAACAGTCGGATAAATGAATATGTGAGAGTGTGAGTGTTAGTGAGATGTGGAACGTTGTGGGAACATTACCTGGAGGTTGTTGAGAGGTTCCATTTTCATGACTGGGCCACTGGTGCCGAGTGGGAGGCTCACCTCCACCGTCTGATTGGGACTGAGAGGGGTCAGAACCTGCAGAGGACCAGCGGGGGCCAACCCGAAACTACACACACACACACACACATACCAGTTATTTGCACAATGTTAGCCCTGATAATTCATCCCTTTTTTCCACATCTATTGAACTGACGTTAGCGATACACGTGTCTAACGTACACTAAATCAAACCCGCGCCGATAGATTTTGTGTCATGTTAATGAGCTCAAAGCTTTATCTATTCAGCGTGAGGGAAATTGAGGACGCCACGTCAGCGCATCTTTCCAATGGGAAAATCGAACAATAATGTAGAATGAAAAAAAGCCAAAAGAAAAGGGCAGGGCTTCCAGAGGATAATAACAGAGATATGCAGCTGACCAGACGTATTTCTGCAGCAGAACTCGGGAGAGTTTTAGAGCAGAGCTGCTACAGGAAACGTGTGAAGGACATCAGGTCAGCATGAGGGGTTTGTGCAGCAGAAATGTCAGAATAAATATCGAGTGAATCAGGTTCAGTCTGAATCCACTCAGATGGACAGAAAAGGTTTGAGAAGTGTCTTCATCTTTGTGACCTATTGACCGGCAGGGTAACGATCTGATCTGAAGTGTAAATCACTCCACTGCCCCCCAGGACATGAGCTAGTGAACAGAAGCTTACGGATTTATGACATGAAACCAAAAACAGAGGATCATGAGGAGTGTGTGGAAATCATCTTCAGGTTCTGCTTCTCACCTGTTCTTGTTGAACTGGATGGCGAAGTCAGTCATCACACTCATGGCCTTGTTGGTGAGAGACAGGTCCATGTGGATCGCACCACCACGCCGAGCAAAGGTTCCTGAGATCTCCAGCCCTTTAGCCTTTATCGCCGGCAGCCACACCTACACAACCACAACAACTTTAGAATAGACACACACACACACACACACACACACACACACACACACACACACAAGTAAGAGATTTACCGCTTTAGGCGCCACGTAGGCTCCTGTTGTCATGACGACACCCCCACCGAGATCAAACAGGTCACCAAGACCACCTCCGACAGCTGGGGCACCGCCAAGACCTGCAGGCATTCCCGCAGGAGCGCCCCCGAGACCCATACCCATCTGTGGACACACACACGCACACACACGCACACACACTCAGAGTGAGGAAGAGTTACAAACACCCCTGGAAGCCATTCCTGACCCATTTAGCTTATTAAAGTCACCCCTAAACAGCCTAGGAGTACATCTCTATACCCAGAATGGATGAATATTCAAGAACCTGCACGAATATTCAAATCAGGAGGGTCTCTAACATTACCCATGATCCTACAGAGATAGTTAGTGCTTTGGATCATTATCTAAAGCTTTTCCAGATAACTACAACATCCTCCACTAACTCCATGCTGGTGATCACCACCTGAGCCCATACGTAGCCCTGCCCCCTGAACACAGGCAGCTAAAAGCAAAGTGTTTGGTTGAACGTGACTTACCGCAGGACTGCCGCCCATGTCTCCACCCAGCTGCAGGAAAACACAGAGATGAGAGAGGTTAGAGAGCGGCCCGGGGTTCGAGTGTATGCTGAGGAGCTCGGGAGCGTGAAGGTGTTGAAACAGGAAGCAGTGGAAGGGCGATGTGGTGACGAGTGAAAGGTTTACAGAGGAAGGAGGAACTAACTTTATCAGGATCAAACACACCTACATCACAACGTCTACACACCAACTACTAAACTCTATAATAATCACTCACTCTCTCCCCACACACACACACACACCTCGCCCTCTCTAAAGGCAGAGTGTGGAGCAGGACACTGCATCTCCGCCCTGCAGTGTGAGGTCGACTGATGGAGGGAGAGAGAGAGAGAGAGAGAGAGAGAGAGAGAGAGAGAGAATGAGTGCAGTGAGGAGAAATGAAAACACAGATGTGTAAAGAGTCTGAGTATGTGGTGATTCTGAGACACAGAACTTTTTTTTATTTGTTAAATTGTTATGTAAGAAATAAAACATTCCAGATAATTTTATCAAAATAAAAAGAAGCTCAGATGTTATTCCTCTCACTTATGTTTTTTTTCTCTTTTATCTGTGTATTGATAAACACAAACAGAAGGCACAAGAGCTTCCAATTTCAACAAGAGCTGTGTGTGTGTGTGTTTTTCTCTGTAAGTCATTACCGTTTCTGATTCATCTCCCATCTGCAGGTGGAGCAGAGATAAAAAAAAAAGTGGAAGGAAAAAAGACACAGAGTCAAACAGCAGGACAGGAGAGAGGTCAAGAGGAGGAAAAGATGGGACGCATACGCCTACTACAGGAACAACACTCACACACACTCTCTCTCTTACACACACACACACTCTCTCTCCCTTACACACGCTCACGATTTCAAACACACACATACACACACACTTACTCTCACACTCACTCACACAGACTTGGCTGGTCACTGCAGTGTGGCTTTAGCTGATGGACAGAATGACTCCCATGGCACTCGCTTCCTGGCCCAAGTCTCTGACCCGGCTGGGTTCGGTGCCAGCTGCCGTTTCCTTCCAACTTCCACTTTACTGGATCAGTACACTGTAGTAAATTCCTAATCTGTTAGCCTGAAGCTACTGCTTAGCTCCACACCCACAGGCTAGCTAAAAGCGCTTCAATGCAACCGTTAGGTTCATTCACACTTCCTGTACACGTGTCCCTGATCACTATATTATTAATGTTCATGGTGAATGGTCAGGACATGTGACCTACCAGACTGTCCAGACCTCCACCCAGCAGGTCCACGGCCCCCATCTGCATGGTAGGAGGTACGGAGGGCACGGTAGTAGTGGGCGGAGCCAGGTCCAGGTTAAGCAGGTCACCCAGGAGATCGCCCTGGGAGGGGATGACAGCGGGTGGAGCATCAGAGACTCCGCCCACCGTCTGGCTGACATCTGGGCTTTCAGCGCTCTCGCCACTGAGAAAAAAAGAGAGAGAGAGAGAGAGAGAGAGAGAGAGAACAACAATTGTGATGCTTCCAGTTTTGTTCAGATATTTATTTAGAAGAATGTGTATAAGTGTATTGGCGTGTGTGTGTGTGTGTGTGTGTGAGAGAGACACTCACGAGCCAGTGCGGGCAGGAAGGCGTTTGTGCTGCACCCCTCGGCTGCCCTCGACAAAGGCGCTGGGTGGTTTGTGGTAGACGGAGGCCAGCGTGCCGATGTGGCAGATGAGCTCGTCCAGCAGCGTGGGCTCGATCAGGTCCGTCTCCTCCGAGATCAGAGGCTTCTCGGCCAGCACCACCTCCTTTGCTGCCACTGGGTCGGTGGACAGCAGGCGCCAGTAGATATAGCCGCGGTCACGAAGATCCGGGTTATCAGAGTCCTGACAGGGAGCAGACACTCAGATAAATCAACAAGTGTGTGTGTGTGTGTCGTCATATACACTGTGTTGCCAGTATATCATGGAAAGCCGAGTTTGGTCAGACACAGTGCTGCTGAATCCTGATTGGTCATTTCTATAGCAACAGCTCATTCACAGGGACTTGTATATTAATATGTAACGTTGGAAGGAGTCTCCAGTGTCAAAGCTGTAACTTTAGGGAGTTTGAGTCTGTGCAGTTAGTCAGTAACAGTAACAACAACGTACGGCTGAGTTTGTTTCTGTAATGTAATAGCTGCTGCGATGCAAGAGGAATAAAACACTCAAGGACGTGCAGTTAGAGGAAAATAACCCGATTCAGGGTGAGGAGAGTGTGGCGCTGATGGACGGCTTCATGTCTGAAAATAAACAGTATTAAATATTTATTTCTGATGATTTTACAGTTCCACTTTGTTAGAATGTTCTCCTTCGCCTGCTTGGTTTTTATTTCTGCTTTTTGTGGAAAACCGTGATTGAGCAGTTATTATACAGAGAAGGATTCTGAATAATGTTTTAAATCTAAGGCTTTAATGTGTTTACGCCATCGCTCTGCTCTTTTCTCTGTTTCCTAATGCGCATATAAACGCTCAGAGAAAAGCCTGCATGAAAAAAAGGGGGAGAGATGGAGGAAAAAAAAAACAAAAAAAAAGGGCTTTGATAAATGTCCCTGGAAGTGGAGAGGATGAGGAGAGGACATGTTTCTCTAAATAATGCATCAGTCGGCCTGCGCACGAACTCGGCTTTGTAATAACAAGAAAGGTAGCAATAAAACCAGAGCCCGACGTACGGCGAGAACAAATCGGCTCCCGGAGGGCCTGAGGCTCGGGTACGAGGTAGAGGTTTCATTACTCTGACAGCCTGAGTGGAACGCTGACTCTACATCTGAGAGCTAATAATGCCCCAGTGCACGTGAACACACTGACAAAGCAAAGGCTCCGAGCTCGAAGGCAGTGCGTCGTCATCGTCGGCATCATTGTTCTCTATATTCACCTGCACAACCCATGGAAGCTCTGAACTTAAATGTTTTATCTTTATGGAAATGTTTTAAAACATTATTACAGATAAACTAATGCCATCTAAACAGGGCCTGTTAGTGCTCAGCTGGTTCCCAGTAAAACAGTCATCTCTTCCTGGAACCGGGGCTGGACTTTAAACCTTTTCAAGAATAAAGATTTTGGGTTTATTTTTTGATTGATTTTTTAACGCCATGTTAGCTTCAATGGCTACATTATGGCAAAAGTTTGAATGTAGTTAAAACACAGGGTGCTATTCAATAGATAGGGTTACAGTGATATGTAAGATAGCAAGAAGAGTTTATATAAGTTTTTTGAGGTTTATGCTTGTTAAGAAGTTCAGAATCTTGTACGGTGGGGCTGACGAAGATATTTTCAGGAATAAAGAACTGTAGCTGAGGGTCATTCTGCAGCGTTAAAGCAGCGTGTGTATTGTATTGAACACGCATTAAAGGAGTGTGTGTGTGTGTGGTCACGTGTACACTTTTCCTTCCCAGGTTTAATCTCCTCTAATGCACCGTATCCTAACTGCGGCAGAGTGAGGCGCTCTAAGTGGCGTGGTGTAGAAGAATATTTACACAAAAGCCCTTTCAAACACAGAGAGGGGGTTCTTTCATTTACTTCCTCTATAATCTGCTTAATACTCCACCTTTACTCTTAAAGCTGATCTCCACGGGAATGAGAAAGATAGAGCTGTATGAAGGAAAAATAAAGAAAGAGAAGAAAAAAAAATGATAGAGTGAGAGAGAGAGTGAGAGAATGAGAGAGAGAGAATGAGAGAGAGAGAGAATGAGAGAGAGTGAGACAGAGTGAGAGAGTGAGAGAGAGAGAGAGAGAGAGAGAGAGTGAGAGAATGAGAGAGAGAGAGAGAGAGAATGAGAGAGAGTGAGACAGAGTGAGAGAGTGAGAGAGAGAGAGAGAGAGAGAGAGAGTGAGAGAATGAGAGAGAGAGAGAGAGAATGAGACAGAGTGAGAGAGTGAGAGAATGAGAGAGAGAGAGAGAGTGAGAGAATGAGAGAGAGTGAGACAAAGTGAGAGAGTGAGAGAGAGAGAGAGAGAGAGAGAGAGAGAGAGAGAGAATGAGAGAGAGAGAGCAATCAGCTGGCAGCCTAATACACTTAACATTAACTAATTAATCTAACTCTGGAGAAGCTCGTTAGTGTTAAAGAAGTTAAAAACTGTGATTCAGATTTCAATCTGATTACACACTGTAGCTGTGCTGTGTGTGTGTGTGTGTGTGTGTGTGTGTGTGTACCTGTGTGGCCAGGCTAAGTACTTGCTGGACGAGCTCCTGGGTCTCAGTGGGCTTCTTGAGGAACAGTTTGACGATGGCGGTGAGGAGCTGCAGCTGCACCTGTTGTAGAGTGTGAACACGAAAACACACACACACACACAATAAGCACATTCTCTCACGTCCCCACAGAATCATCACAAGCACCTGAACAGAGAACCTCAAGCGTACAGTATATTGTGGAGGTGTGTGTGTGTGTTACCTGTGTGCTCTCATCATGAAACCCCTCCAGGAAGCTCTCCAGCAGCTCGTCTGCGTTGTCAATCCTCTCGGCGTATTCTCCCACAATCCAGATCATCGCTGCCCTCGCTTCAGGTTCATCCAGAGAGTCCAGATTCTCACACAGGGTGGCTATCACACTCTCGTACCTACACACACACACACACACACACACGTTTATTGATCTATAAAAAAATAGTCTTTAGGATTTTCTGAGAGAAGAGAAGAGAGAGACAATGAGAGGAACTCATACTTGTTAGGATACTTGCGGAAAATGTCCTTGATGACCACGATGGCTTCCTGCACCACGTAGTTGACCTTTGTCTGAATGAGGTCCAGCAGGGTGCTGACACAGCGCTCGGCCGATTGCTGAAACACACACACACACAGTTAATGCGTCGAACACAGAAACTCAGGCAGAGGTTCTTACACACACACACACTAATTATAGTGCTGAACATTAGGTGATCAGAGCCCTGAACTTTAATCCCTGATGGATGTATTAATTAACAAGTCAGCATGGACAATTTATTAGAAACTCCTCTAGCCCATCCAGTTGACAGCTGGGGGTTCGGTCAGGTTTTTTATTTCAGCCAATCGGAAGCCTTCAGATTTATCAGGTGACTGGACACTTGTGTATACTGACTGGTTTGTATAACTTCTTATTATTCAAAAGAATTATTCTGTCTTATGAGAAGAGAAGCCTGGGCTCATCATAATCACATCATCAGCATGCGGTCTTCTCACTTCAGACATGCGTGAGGGTCTGAGTCAGGTGTGGAAGCTAAACGCTCTCACACCGAGTAATACGATTTTCATCATGGTCAGGAAAAGGCTTGTTATAGTTCCGAATGTCAGTGTTATCATCGATACCAGTGGCATCTCTGCTCTTAATACAAGACCAGCTAAGTTTAGTCTCAATATACACAGATCAGGCATAACATTATGACCACCCACCTAATAGTGCCACAACAGCCCTGACCCGTCCTGCACTGTGTATTCTGACCCCTTTCTATCAGAACCAGCATTAACTTCTTCAGCAGTTTGAGCAACAGTAACTCGTCTGTTGGATCGGATCACACGGGCCAGCCTTCGCTCCCCACGTGTATCAATGAGCCTTGACCGCCCATGACCCTGTCTCCGGTTCACCACTGTTCCTTCCTTGGACCACTTTTGATAGATACTGACCACTGCAGACCAGGAACACCCCACAAGAGCTGCAGTTTTGGAGATGCTCTGATCCAGTGGTCTAGCCATCACAATTTGGTCCTTTTGGTCAAACTCGCTCAAATCCTTACACTTGTCCAAAGTATTGACTTGCTGCCTAATATATCCCACCCACTAACAGGGGCCATGATGAGGAGATCATCAGCCTTATTCTCTTCACCTGGCAGTGGTCATAATGTTACACCTGATCAGTGTATATATATTTAATGAAGTCACTGTGAGAGTGATGTGAAGTGATCTCACCTCTACTTTGATGGCACAGCGGCCGATTGCACGGACAGCTTTGCGCACAAAGTCCACGTCCACTTCAGTGGCGTATTCCTTCAGCTCAGCCAGCACCTAGGATAAGAGGGAGGAAAAGGTATCGAGTCGTCACCACATGATCAGTCAATTAGGTAGACACTATGTGTGTGTGTGTGTGTGTGTCATGGTCACCTGTGCAATGTTGGCCTGAGAGGCCAGGCGGATCATGATGTCCAGCTTCTCCAGCTTGACGTATATCGGGTCGTTATATTTCACAAAGAACACCTTCATCTCATGCTTCAGGACCTCAGGCCTGCAGAGAACCACAGCCTTCCAGACTCATCCTGACTTAACCAGATAACTTAGATGAACAGAAACTAGTATCTAAATAATCTAGATAACATTCTCACACACACACTATTCAGACTTATTTATTTAAAGTTATCACTTTTACCTTTAACAAGAGCTGGGACAATAATAAAATTATTCAAGATAAATTAAACATGTAAACGAATTGATAAATTATATAAACTTTTCCGAAATATCTTTTTTTTTGTTTAAGTAATAGCCTTTAATAATTAGCTAGATTTGTGATTTATGAAGAAACTGGAAATTGTACTATTACCTGAGCTCTGACAAAAAAATAAATGAATTAAATCAGATCATTAAATATTCACCTCTGTGTGTGTGTGTGTGTGTGTGTGTGTGTCAGTTGTTACGAAAATCATTAAGACTAGCAGGTTTAACAGAATAAAAAAATAATCAGCCGATCCACAGTCTGGACCTCTGGACCCACCTTTTCTGGACGATGAGGTTGATGTTCCTCAGAGCCACGTACTGCAGCTCGGGTTCTGCCGAGAGCAGAGTGACCAGAGGAGGAGCCAGTTTCTTCAGCAGGGTCCCGTAATAGTCCAGGTCTTTAGGGAGCATCTCCATGAACTTCATCAGCACCTTGACAGCAGACAGGACCACGGCAGAGTTAGCGTGAGACAGCCGGGGGGTCACTCTCTCACAGATACTGGAAGAAGATCAGAAGATACGTGGACAAGGTCATACAGAGGATCTTATGAAAGTGGACGCAGATTTTTCAGATTATTCCAACACCTGAGACGAGGAGAAACATCTGAATTTGGAATAAGAAAGTTTTGAGGGTTTTTTAATGGAGTTTTGTCAATTTTTATTGTGCCACTGACCTCTGGGACTCACGGTCATCACGGGGTGTGTAGTTGGCCAGACAGTCCAGGATGAAGATCTGTCCCCACTCTGTGCACTCGTTCAGGGCGGTCAGCAGCTTGTTGATGGTCTGAGGGTTCAGGTCCAGCAGGTTACTGTTGGGGTGTGACTCAGCGATCTCTGACAGAGCAGCTACAGCGTTCGCTACCACCTGAGAGAGAGAGAGAGAAAAAGAGAGTGAAATTATGGGAGTGAGGATGAGCGGGTGAGAGAGAGAGAGAGAAAAAGAGAGTGAAATTATGGGAGTGAGGATGAGCGGGTGAGAGAGAGAGAGAGAAAAAGAGAGTGAAATTATGGGAGTGAGGATGAGCGGGTGAGAGAGAGAGGGAGAGACGAGGGGGAGTGAGGAGAGAGAGAGAAAGGAAAAGGGAGAGAGAAACAGAGAGAAACACAGAGGGGGGAGAAAGAGAAAGAGGAAAAGGGAGAGAGAGAGACATCGAGAGAGAGAGGGAGAAAAAGAGAGTGAAATTATGGGAGTGAGGATGAGCGGGTAAGAGAGAGAGGGAGAGACAAAGGGGGGGTGAGGAGAGCGAGAGAGAGAGAGAGAGAGAGGAAAAGGGAGAGAGAGAAAGAGGAAAAGGGAGAGAGAGAGACAGGGGAAAAGGGAGAGAGAGAGAGAGAGAGAGAGAGAGAGAGAGGAAAAGGGAGAGAGAGAAAGAGGAAAAGGGAGAAAGGGAGAGAGAGAGACAGCGAGAGAGAGAGCGAGAGAGAGAGAGAGAGAGAGAGAGGAAAAGGGAGAAAGAAACAGAGAGAAACACAGAGGGGGGAGAGAGAAAGAGGAAAAGGGAGAAAGGGAGAGAGAGAGACAGCGAGAGAGACAGCGAGAGAGAGAGAGAGTGAAATTATGGGAGTGAGGATGAGCGAGTAAGAGAGAGGGAGAGACAAAGGGGGGGTGAGGAGAGAGAGAGAGAGAGAGAGAAAGAGGAAAAGGGAGAGAGAGAGACAGCAAGAGAGAGAGAGAGAGAGAGAGAGAGAGAGAGGAAAAGGGAGATAGAAAGAGAGAAACAAAGAGGGGGGAGAAAGACAAAGAGGAAAAGGGAGAGAGAGAGTGACAGCGAGAGAGAGAGGGAGAAAAAGAGTGAAATTATGGGAGTGAGAATGAGCGGGTAAGAGAGAGAGGGAGAGACAAAGGGGGGGTGAGGAGAAAGAGAGAGAGAGAGAGAGAGGAAAAGGGAGAGAGAGAAAGAGGAAAAGGGAGAGAGAGAGACAGCGAGAGAGAGAGAGAGACAGTGAGAGAGAGAGAGAGAGGAAAAGGGAGAGAGAGAGACAGCGAGAGAGAGAGAGGGAGAGAGAGAGAGAGAGAGAGAGGGAGAGAGAGAGAGAGAGAGAGAGAGAGAGAGAGAGAGAGAGAGAGAGAGAGAGAGAGAGAGAGAGAGAGAGAGAGGAAAAGGGAGAGAGAAGGAGAGAGAAACAGAGAGAAACACAGAGGGGGGAGAGAGAGAGAAAAAGGGAGAGAGAACGAGAGCGAGGTAGAAAGGGCGGGAGAGAAGGTGGACAAACAACAGTGATTGGTCATGGGGAACGATGGGGATCAGTGATAGGCTGTCAGGGTAATTAGTGATCAGTGATTAGTTGCTGGTAAGAATAGTGATTAGTACTTATACATTGAGAGTAATGGTGATGAGTGATGTCATTCCTGTGCTCGAAATCACAGCCTTGGCAACTGATTATCATTTTTAAATGTTTTTCTCCTCACATGATGAACCGCTGATCAGACACAGCACATTTGTGTTTTTGGGGTGCCAATACTTTAGTCTCACAGACAATAAAGCACAAAGGTCACTGAGATGAAAAGTCTATCAGAAAGCAGAAGTCATAATTAATCTGAAAAACATTTTCACTCTATGATCTGTAAAAAACGTATATTATAAGTAACATTATCAAAGTCATTAACGGTGTAATTAAGTAATAAACCTATCTGAATGAGTTCATGACTCTCCGTCTCTCCCTACAGTAAATGCTGCTGATGTTCTGAGTGAGGTCAGGGTGAAGGCTCCTCACCATGGGGTTGGAGTCAGAGATCAGGTCCTTCAGAGTGTCCAGGAAGCCCTGATCCTCCACCAGCTGTGCGTTGATGTCGTGGAGTTTAGCCACGCACACGGCCGCGGTCTTCCTCACGTAGGGATCCTCGTCCTTCAGACACTTGCGCAGGGGTTCACACAGATACTCTGTGATCTTGTCCACGCGGATGCAGCCCATGGTGCGCACGGCCAGAGCTCGGATCAGAGGGTTCGGGTCCTCGCAGTCCTGTGGAGTAAAAAAAGCAGAGAGATCAGAAGAGGTTTTAGGTGCTAAGCTTTAATCTGCTGCCCTCTGGTGGAGATCCGGTGGAAATGTGTCAGGACTCCTTTTCTCTCAGCATTGACCGTTAACATTTATCATATTAATAACGACTAAATCATCATCAGCTCAGCTAACTGACTATAAACCTGAGAGAAATGAAAATATATCAGATTTTATTATTTTAGTACACAGAAAGGTGACATGATGCTTTGTTTATTATTAATACAGAGTCTAATTAATTAAGAGTCTTGTGATCTCTTCAGCTGTCACTTGACCTGTGAATCTGACCCGAGTAGTGACCAGAACCTAAACATGAGAACTATTTATAATATTACACATTTTTAACCTTTGAATAAAGCATAAATCAGGTGGTGATATGAATACACCTGTACCCCATATAAACACATTCTGACCTGCTCTTGCCAAATAATGATCTGTAGGCCGTGTGTAAAGTGCGACATTTGGAAAAATTAAACTGCCGGACTGACCACATGATGGCCATGATGCCACACTGCTGTGGTACAGTCAGTATTCATGTGTTGCAACTGATTCAGACCTTGACGAAGGTGTTGACGGCCATGATGGCCATGTCGGGCTGGCTCTTGGCGTAGTTCATCAGGTAGAGATAGACCAGCTTCTTCAGCTCCAGGTTGTCCGTCTGCATGCAGTTGACCACGTCGGGAAACAGCGCGCTGTACAGAGACAAGATGGCCGTCTGAGTCACGCCCACATGGTGAGGTTTACAGTGCTTACAGCTATTTTCATAGAACTTTCAGCTATTTGCCTTAAATTGAATTAAAAAATAATGCAATAAGAAAAAAAACAAATGAAGAGTATAAAAGCAGCCTTCATCACCGTCCTGAGAAACTACTGCTTTATTTCACTACAAGTGTACATTACTGACACACCTCCAGCTCAGAATACAGATTTTTCTATACTATTTTAAACATCTCGTACGAACCGGCCTCCTTTAAATGCCTCTAATGATGAAAATGGAGATCTGGCTAGATTCTTGGTCACTTCGAGTGACCTGAAAGATGAAAATGTGGCCAAACATTTGTTAGACAAAACCACAGGTATAAAGAGATAACGTGCGTATCTGAGCTGGAGTCAGCGCTCTCGACTGCAGAAAGAAAGGAATAAAAAATAAACCACCCTGGGCCATGCTGTTAGGGGAAAATAACCAGCCTCAGTGTGGGGACAGTGACTCTGTTTCGTGTCAGGATGTCTCACACAACCCCAGGTGGATTCATTTCCTATAACAACACTCCTTGATGTGGTTTATTCCATGCACATCTCCGTGACAGCGGGTTTGAGACACACCCTAAGGTTAATGATGTCCTAAACCTCTCATAAACCCCTGATGTGAGAGCAGCTTAACAGGATTAATCATTTCTTCCTAAACACACAATTAATATGCTGTGTGTCGCTTTATAATCACATAATAAACACTTTTGGGAGAGAGTCCTCTGGACTTGGCATGAGGTCAGCAGTAATGATCAGTAGTGATCAGATGTGTGTGTGTGTGTGTGTGTGTAGGTGAGGAGGTGCTGAGTGCAGGGAGAGTTTAGAACCAACAGGAGCAGTAATCTGATCTAACACCATGTTTATCCTGCGTTTTTACTCACCTGACATCTTTACCCACGGTCATGGAGGCGATCACCTTCTTCACCGCCTCCTTCTTCTTCTCCTTCTTATCACTGTTCAGCTCAGCCTTCAGTTCAAAGATCTCACCTGGGAGCGCGCACACACACACAATCAGCACACTGTGTATGCTCTACTTTCTCATCTCTGTGTGAAGGTGCTGCTCTGACCGTGTGTGTGTGTGTGTGTGTGTGTGTGTGTGTGTGTGTGTGTGTGTGTGTGTGTGTGTGTGTGTGAGAATATAAACACAAAACTGGGACTTCAGTTCCCCGGACCAGTGTGAACTGTTTACTCTGACAACTCAAACACTCCCACTAAACATAGCAGGAAATCTGTTCTGGGAAATGACAGTGTGCACTGTCATGCACACACACACACACACACACACACACACACACACACACCACTACCGGGTTTCAGTTTAATATCAAATTCCACAGAAGGAGGTAAAAGAGGCGTGACCTCTGTATCTGTCAGTGTCAGTGAAGGAGGTGTGGCTTCTGTATCTGTCAGTTTCAGTGAAGGAGGCGTGGCCTCTGAGTCGGTCAAATACAGTGAAGGACACGTGGCCTTAGCACTTTTATAAGTTGCTGAAAGCCCACATCACCGATCACAGAAAACGGCTGCAAATCTTTAGCAATTATTATATTATAATTATTTTTTGTGTCTCTCGGAACCAGTTGTGTCTGAATGCTGGAAGGAATCAGATAGGGGACTATTGTTTTTTGGGTTCCTGTGTTATCTGCTCTGCCATCCTGCTTCCACACAGTGATATCTCTGGGTGATGGAGCTGCAGATGTGTGGTCATGTTGCATGTCAGTGGGTAACTCGTGTGGAACGGCGCTTAAACACACTCATGTTTTGTTTAGCGTTTTTTTTTCATCGGCATCAACAAATCCGAAATCTTCCCACACCACAGATCTGAGAGACGAAGCTGCTTCCATATATCTGTCTCACTTCACCGCTCTCCAGGGTTAGAGTGAAATCTGACACCAGCATCGCTAGCATGGTTATCGCCCCTAACTTTAGCGCTCACTGATTGGATATTTACTCGCGGGGAGGCGTGTCTGTCTCAGCGCGTAGACATACAGTACAGGCAAACACAAACAGGAGGTTCAGAGAGTAATAAACACATGGTTATTATTGTTTTAAGGAAAAACCGAAAAACCGCGGTTCACATACACGTATTGGTCTAACACTTCCAAAATTGTTGTAAGTAAACACTAAATGTAATTAAGTTCATCAAAACAGATAATGAAATAGAGATAAAAGTCTTTGAGAGAAAGATAAATAACTCCACCCTCCGTCATGTACACAAAGCAGTTGTGTAATTAACACGTCTGAGTGATTAACCCTGACCTGAACAGAGGACAGATAAAAGAGTTCCTGCAGAAACCTACCTTTCTTGGTGGTGGTGAAATATTTGGAGTCGGTCATCTTGGATCCTAAGCCTCTGTTTTCCTGCGCAGAAATGAAAGAAGCGGTCAGAAGGACAGGCACGAGAAAGAAAGAAATAGGGAGAGCAGGAAACACCAAAAGTGCAAGATCATGAAAAATAAAGGAAGCACGTCGTCCCTTATCCCTGTGACCATCGGCTCCGTAATCTCCTACGGCAAGGAGATGGACGGAGACGTGCCGAAGAGGAAAAACACTTCTGAAGCGATTTTTTCCCCTTTATTCAGCTGAAAATCACACTGCCTCATCCTCAACACCCCCCCTCCCCCGCTCTGTATCCTGTTATCCACATCCCAAATCCAAAACATCTAAGACCTTTAGGAGGCAGAGGTCTTCCAACGGGCAAAAAAAAACACTTAAAAGAGTGAGGTTACAAAACACACGCCTGACATCCTGCCCTGAACTGACCACTCAATTTTTCCCTTTCACCGAAAGATAAATAAATAATACAGTTATTAGGATCATTTAGTACGATGCACATCACTGTAACAAATAGATACACAAACAGATCCATCAAAGATCATCATCATCCGCATGATGAGATAAATCTAGTGTTTATTAGTGTTCAGGTTGAACAACAGAGAAACACACAGCTGTTTAAACACGAGCGTCCGAAAGCACAGTGAGGACACGAGTAAATGATGCTGTTGATGCCGAGATCACCAGCTGTAATCTGGCCAGGTGAAGGTGAGGGGAAGAGGCGGGGCTAGCAGTTCTGCTGAATGCCGATTGGTTACACGGTATAACGATTCATACAACATGCATACGTCATACACATACATGACTGTACACAACAAATAAAGCTAAAATTATTCTAATCATCTAATATACACTACCAGTCAAAAGTTTGGACACCTTCTAATCCCATGGTCTTTCCTGATGTTTATTTCTTTCTACACTGTAAAACAATGCTGAAGGCGGCCGAAATCCACAATAATGTCCTTGAACAGTTGATATTGAGATATGTCTGCTACTGATGATCTGAGGTGCTGTTAATTGGTGATTTCTGAGGCTGGTCACTCTAAATGAACTTCTCCTCTGCAGCAGAGGTCAGTTTTGGTCTTGCTTTACTGGGATGGTCTTCATGTGAGCCAGTTTCATCATGGTGCTTGATGGGTTTTGACAACACTTGACAATACTGTTCTTGTAAGAACTATTCCAGAACACCTGACCTTCGTGTCTTAAAATAAAAACTGACTGTTTTTTCTTGTCATTACATATGGATTACTGAAGTCCATGTGTGTTATTTCAGTTTTGAAATCTCCAGGATTGTTATAGAATGTAGAAAATAAATCCCTAAACAAAAAACATTGAATTAAAAGGTGTGTCCAAACTTTTGACTGGTAGTATATTATTAATGTAGTAATGCTGAGCATAGGATGTAAACACGGTAACTATGGCAACCTGTCAATCATTCTCATAGAGGAAAACCACAACCCACTTATTTGTTATTTTTATTCACATGAAAGCAGAAGTTTAAATTTACTCTGTCCAGGCGTTTGCACACTTCAGATTGTGGGCGGGGCTTATCTTTGTCAGTGGGTGTGGCTTATGTTCACAGAAAGCCGTCGAGCTGTGTGTCTGTGATAACTGATAATCTCCAGTTCTTTGACAGGTTTATCTACAACAGCCACTAAAGCCTGACTTCTCTCTAATATCAGCTACTATAAATAAATATAAATATACATTTCCATTCACAGTCCATGGAAGGCTCCTGTTTGTGGCAGTGAAGTCGCTTCAGAGATCACTTACAGCAGAGAAACTCAGGAAGCCTCATGTATTATTCATTACTGAAACCCCGCCTGCTCTGCAGTCCATCTACTGAAGCAGGAAACTTTTAATAAACAACAGCATGTAACACACACTCGTTAACCTGACAGTGTTAAAATTCTTTTTAACAGCGGCTCTGATGGCAGCGCAAGTTTATATTAACACACTCGCTCTGATACTTTATCGCTTCTAAAATGAATGACTGTGAGGTGGATTTTAAACACATTACATGTTTAAAACAGGAACTAATTTGTTCCACAAACATGACATCTCACTCTTTAATATACAAAGTTAATATAAAAGTTTTGGAACGTCTGCCTTTACATGCACATGAATGTAATATGACGTTTTGCAGCTTCAACTCTTCTGGGAAGGCTTTCCACAAGGTTTAGGAGTGTGTTTATGGGAATTTTTGACCGTTCCTCTAGAATCACATTTGTGAGGTCAGTCACTGATGTTGGACGAGAAGGTCTGTCTCACAGTCTCAATTCATTCACAGTCTTAATTCATCCCAAAGGTGTTCTATGGGGTTGAGGTCAGGACTCTGTACAGGCCAGTCAAGTTCCTCCACACCAAACTCACTCATCCATGTCTTTATGGACCTTGCTTTGGTCACTGGTGTGCAGTCATGTTGGAACAGGAAGGGGTCATCCCCAAACTGTTCCCACAAAGAGCATGAAATTGTCCAAAATGTCTTGGTATGAAGCTGAAGCATTAAGAGTTCCTTTCACTGGAACTAAGGGGCCGAGCCCAACCCCTGAAAAACAACAATGATTTGGAGGGGTGTCCCAATACTTTTGACAATATCGTGTATAAAAACCTGTAACGTTTGTCTGCATATATGAAGAATAAAACACTCAGAGGTGTGCTGTTGTAAAATAATCAACATCAGGGTGATTACTGTGCAACACTTCATCAGGAATTTATTACCCACATATATATAAAATACACTTTATATAGCATTTTGTAGTAAAATTATTAAACTTTACTTTTGATGTAGAATGTCTGAAAAATGTACAAGATTAAATACAGAGCCAATTTAAAAAAAAAAAAAAAACTTCAACTACAGTGTCAACATCGCTATTAACTATTAATAACACTGCATACTTCCGTACTAAACAGTGCGGTGAACAGAACAGTGTGGGGAATTAGCGCACTACGTAGTATGTTAGTATGCATTTGACAACACAACTTTACAACACCATTTAGTGTCTTAAATTAATAATAAATAACGCCAGATATGTTGGATTTGGTATGTTTACACTGATAAACACTTTTAATCGTTATAAAGTGTCATATATAAAAATGATTCAGAATTATTTTAGAAGCTAACTAGCTCTCGGTGACAGGTTTCTACACTGAGCTAGCTTTAAAAAAACATGCTAACTAACTAGCTGGCTTAGCTACCTTAGTAATTAATATAACTCCTACCTAACACTAGCTAGTTAGCTTTATTGTTTTACTATTTACAGTGACATTAAGATAAAAAAAAATAATAATAAATGATTTTTTAAAAAACATTAAGTGAAGCAATACGCTTAGCTAGTGCTAGCTCTTTAGCTCGCTGGCTAGCTAGCTAGTACGCGAGACGCGTTTAAACATTTAACTGGAACTCACGGAATCTTAAATAAATCACAAATACAGACTATAAATACAAATAAAAATGTTTTTTATAAAAACTTACACATAATTGACTTGCCCACTCCATTTTCGTGTATTCGTTAATTTGAATGAAGCTATCGCAACAGCGGGGTAACGCAGGCTGAATCCCAAACGCCTTCCAAGTACACTAAGGAGTGCACTCCATACAGCGCAGCAGACATTATTGTATACCCTAAATGGTAGTGCGCTTGTGTAGGGACCACTGCGCCGTTTGAGATTGCCCCAGCGACATCTCGCTAAAGCTAATGCGATTGACATGACCTTGTTTAGCCGGAGATTTAAAGATATTTAAGACGTTAATCCCGCGGCACGAATCCTCCTGCGCTGCCAGACAGACGAACAAAACACTCGAGATGCTAAATTTAGAGCTGATGAACCGAATTAAAGCAGAAATAAGAGTTAAAAAAGGCAGCCGGGGACGCGCTTACCTGAAGTGAAGTGTGTTCCAACTCGGTCCTTCTGTTCCTCCTGCTCTGATCATATGAGTCAGGTTCACGCGCACTCGCACACTAACCTACTACATAGTATACACCAACATTGTTTACGCACTGTTCATTACGCCAGCATCGTCCATATGGTACTTTAACAATGTATACATACTACACATACTAAGCACTAAGACGTGCTGATTAAGCTGGAGTTATGACATTCGCTTTGTAAAGCTGTGCTCTCAAATCCACACTAACACACTATATAGTGCGCTAAAACAGTACGCTAGACGCCTTCCAGTGCTGTTTATCTGTACTGTTTAGTGCGGAAGTATGCATCTATAGCAGTGGCCTTTTACACAGGCCTAAATGATTACATGTTGTACATTTTTCAGACTTAATCTAAAAACAAGTCGATTTTCATTATAAAATGCAATATAAAATGTACTTAAGTAAATTTTCAAAAGCACAGCCTTGAGTGTTTTATTCTTCTATTAAACTCATTTCTTAGATCATGACAATTTTTGTATTTATTAAACAACAGATCATCACTTTTATCCATTTATAGTTATATATTCTATAATGTTATAATGCCCTTTTCTCAGCTATAAACACTCATTCCCTCACCTAGTTGAAGGAAATGAATAATAAAAAAAAAAATAATAAAAATGCTGGAGACTCCTTTCTATAAATGTTAAAGTTTATGGAGAACTGAAATGTATGGATAATTTTGTAAAACAGTGTATTATCATCTCATCAGTGTGTCCCTGTGAACGAGCTGTTACTATAGAAACAAGGAGAGAGTATCAGCGCATTACACACATCAGTTATACTGTATATGTTGTAGTACACAACTCTCACAGGCTGTTTCTGTTCTCACAGTTAGACGACGAGAAACTGTGCGTGTGTGTGTGTGTTTGAAAGTTAATCTGGTCGCTGAAACCCCACAATCAGGGATTTGAGAGAAGCACAGCTGCAGTTTCTCACACTGTAAACTCTGAGAAGAGAAGAAAACTTCATAAACAATCCCGTGAACTGCTCAAAGCTCTAAAGCTGCTGTTTATTGTTACACAGCATGGGCATTATAGAATTAAAGCACTGAGCTGTGTGTGTGTGTGAGAGAGAGAGAGAGAGAGAGAGAGAGATAGAGAGAACATGCTAGACACAGAACAAACACATGAGCTTGAATTGACTCTGAATCAGTTTCCTCATCGTCCCAAATGATTCACTGAACTCTTATGATTACTGCTAAATTGAGTGATTACAGAATCAGGAAAACAGAATACATTTTAAAATAAGAGCATCAGATAATTGTGTACTAATGTAAAAAGGAAGTAAAGTGTTTAATAAAAATGCTCTTTGAAAATAAGAATTGACTCCCAAAGTTCAGCTAAAAACACAAATCAAAGAGTCGACTCCTGACGTTAAGTTTAAAGATCCAAATCAAAGAGTTGACTCCTCTAGTTTAAAGATCCAAATCATAGATTCGACTCCTGATGTTTAGTTTAAAGATTCAAATCAAAGAGTCGACTCCTGATGTTTAGTTTAAAGATCCAAATCATAGATTCGACTCCTGATGTTTAGTTTAAAGATTCAAATCAAAGAGTCGACTCCTGATATTCAGTTTAAAGATTCAAATCAAAGAGTCGACTCCTGACGTTTAGTTTAAAGATTCAAATCAAAGAGTCGACTCCTCTAGTTTAAAGATCCAAATCAAAGAGTCGACTCCTGACGTTTAGTTTAAAGAACCAAATGAAAGAGTCGACTCCTGATGTCTGAAGATTTGACTTGTTTGTGCACACATCATTAGTATTTTACCAAATAATTTGTCCTTAAATATCTTGTGACCTGAAATCCATCTCTGGTAATAAATTATTAGCTACATTTTACACAGATCTAGCTAATGGATCTTGTCTGAGTGTGTGTCAGTGTTTTAAGACACAAGACTAGAAAAGTTTTTTTGTTAAGATTATTTTTGTATAAGAACTTGAGTGAAGAATCTGAAGCTGTACTTTTGTGGCTTCGCCGCTTCACTAAAACCCTGGACAGGAAGTGAAGCGTGTGACGGGACACGGTTCCGCTCATCTGTGCCGATTGTTTAGAATAAAGACACAGAGTCAGAGGTGGGAGTGTGTGATGTGGAAAAAACATCAGCTTTATTAGAAGAACTTTATTAACAGCGTAAAGTTCTGCTCCTGCAATATTGCTAATCAACGCACACACAATCCCACCACGCCAGAGTCCTCGCTACGATTCGTCCCCCAACAGAAAGAAGGATACAGACGGATAAATACACCGGCGCTCGGACGCTCGGCTCCAGGTCCAGACTTTGTAGAGAAGTCTGAGAGAGCACTGGGACGTGATCCCGTGAAACGCACTTTAAATAAAATAGTTAAGGTTCTTAAAATAAAGAAAGCTGTGCGGTTTGTGTAATGCGCTCAAAATGATTTCACAAAGAAGCGTACGAGAAAAAAAACACAACAAAGCAAGAAAATGAACTGGACTGTCGAGAGTGAAGAGGTTCTGAGTAATGCAGCTGGGCAGTGTGTGTGTGTGTGTGTGTGTGTGTGTGTAGAAATAAGGAAATGTTCTCTCCTTGTGCCTGTGGGGGAAACCCGTTAACCTTGAAAATTAGAAACAAATCTCATGACAAATAGAACACTTAAATAACCTCTGAAGAACCCTTGAGGAGTGCACCAAACACCAGGAAGATTCTGGAAAGGTTCTAGATATTCAGAAGAAAATGTCAAGGGTTCTTAACGTCCAAGAAAAAAGGTTACTGATAAACAAAACCTTGATGAAAGGTTCTATGTAAAACTTATAAAAGGTTCCACCAAATTACTATCATCATCACTTTCATCATCATCATCATCATCACTTTCATTATCATCATCATCACTTTACAATCCTTAAAGCCCCAATCAGGAATCAGTGTGTGTCTGTATTATGTAAACACACACACACACACACACACAAAACCCCAGAAGGTGTGATTTTGACTCTTTTGGCTTCCCAGTTGGACATGTAGCAAACAGCACAGTGTCTGTTTCCCTCCTCTTTAAACTTTCATTTAAAGAAGATCACCAGTAAGCATGTCCCACATGGTCAGTCCAACTCAGTGACCTTTTGACCACCAAATTATTCTGTGACTGTTCACTGTTTAAGCGTTTTTATTATACATTGGTAGTATACTGGTTCCTGATTAAGGCTTAAAAGAACAGGTGAATAAACCATAAATCTAAAAACTCCTGATGTTTAGTTTAAAGATTCAAATCAAAGAGTCGACTCCTGATGTTTAGTTTAAAAATTCAAATCAAAGAGTCGACTCCTGATGTTTAGTTTAAAGATTCAAATCAAAGAGTCGACTCCTGATGTTTAGTTTAAAGATTCAAATCAAAGAGTCGACTCCTGATGTTTAGTTTAAAGATTCAAATCAAAGAGTCGACTCCTGATGTTTAGTTTAAAGATTCAAATCAAAGAGTCGACTCCTGATGTTTAGTTTAAAGATTCAAATCAAAGAGTCGACTCCTGATGTTTAGTTTAAAGATTCAAATCAAAGAGTCGACTCCTGATGTTTAGTTTAAAGATTCAAATCAAAGAGTCGACTCCTGATGTTTAGTTTAAAGAGCCAAATCAAAGAGTCGACTCCTGATGTTTAGTTTAAAGAGCCAAATTAAAGAGTCGACTCCTGATGTTTAATTTAAAGAACCAAATTAAAGAGTCGACTCCTGATGTTTAATTTAAAGAACCAAATTAAAGAGCCAAACCAAATCTAAAAACACTTAATATAATAACACCAAAACCTCCAGCAGCAACACCACCAAACACCAGTTACACACCGGTCTCGCCCTTTTTTTTATCATTACACACATTCCAATTACCAACAAAACACTGCAAAACTTTCACATACACACTTCCTTCATTCCAACACACACACACATCTGGACATTTCAGTCACTGTCTTTTCTCCAAAACACTAAAACCTTTTCTGAAGAAGCGATAGCTGCGTCCGTCACTAACTCGGCCACCAGGTGGCGCCAAACAGCTACGAGTTAATCAAGAGGCTCTCTGAATGCTGCTGTTCATCTAAACACTGTTCATCTATCTGATCAGAAATACGTCGAGTCACGTGATCGGGGGGGGGGCTCACGGGGAACCATAAATTGCTAAAATATAGTGTAGGGATTTTGAGTTGGACAATTACGAAGGTTGCAAGATCACACACACACACACACACAGTGCACACATGTGCGTTCTTTAAGGCAAGACGAGATGTCAAGGCAACATTTCTCACAGCAATATTGCATAGCTGAGGCCAAAAACAACAACAAACAAACAAACAAAAATCGACCCAAACCCACATCATAAGAGCGTGAATATTTTGCACGTATAAACTTAAACTCCAGTAAAATTCACGACACAAACCCACAACAATGAACATTTACACTTATATTACATTTACCTTATTCCTCTTAAAGAACATAAATACTTTATATTTACATACAGATCGTTTTTGTTTGTTTTTCAGACATTTGTATATTTGTGTAAGCGCGAGTGTGTCCAGCGTACATGTCGCAGACGGAACATACAGCCACCGCGTGTGCAGATCAGCTAGAACCTAGTGTGTGGAAGTTTCTGGAAAAGCAGCTGTGATCAGACGAGATAACGGATTCTTCGTAATTTACCGTATTTTCTGGACCAGACCACAACATTTTTATGTTGCCTGACCCTGAACCCTGAATCGAGAACCTGTAAAGTTCTTGAGAGAACCCTAAAAGATTCTATGCAGAATCATACAGAAGCTAGAACTATTAAACGCTTGAAGAATCCCTTCCTGAGCTATGCTCTTAAAAAGAAATGGGCTCCTCAGAAAGTTCTGAGGTAAACTCTGCAGTTTCCTTGAACTAGTTACAATCTGATTATAACAAGAAAGAAAAAAAAGGCCTAGAACCATAAAAGAATTGTTGAAGAACCTTAAAAACGGTTCCCCGCACATCCCTGCAACAGAGGGTTTTTAAAAGCTAATGCTGTTAGCCATTTGAAGAACCCACTGGAAGTCTTTTTTATACAAGTGAGCAGCTGAGACTCGGACTCTGAATACTATTTAAAGAACCCGAAGAAACACAAGGGACAAAACAACCCCACCCCACCCCCCCACCCCAGTTTGATGGTCAGCAACACTATAAATATACTCTTCAGAAAAAAGAGTGTTCTTTTCAAAGTTCCTTTTCTGTTTCTGAATAGAATCATCTCTGTGTTGCAGCTCATGCAGGTTCTTTAAAAAAGAGGGTTCTCTGTGACTAGCTATAGCGCATCTTCAATTCCACCCTTCTATTGGGTTGGAACTTAGGTTTGCGGGAGAACCTTAAAAGGTTCTACACACAACCCTACAAGACTAAAAACCCTGAGGAAGACTTCCACTGAAGCTCAGCAAAAAACATCACACCCTAAAAGTTCCTTTTGGTTCACGGTTCTAAGGTAGAACCATGTCTATTCGACTGTTTTTTGCACCTCTGAGAGGTTCTTTCAAATCCTAAATGCTTGTAGTTCACTAGCTAGAACTTCTCTGTTACTTTTGACTTAACTTCACTTATGGTTCTAAAGTGCTTCAGGTTCTAGTGGGAGACATTAAAAGGTTCTGCACAATACCTTACAGCAGAGAGTTTTCTGTTCGATACCTAGAACCACAGACAATTAAAAGAACCTTGAGGAACCTTTCTTGCAACTGATGATGAGCGACTCTTGAGGGTCTTTAAAAAGTTCCTTCAACATTTGAAGGTTCTAAACTTCCAAAAGTATTTCTATGTGAAGACCTCTCATGCTATAAACATCTACATTGAATCTAGAACCATTAGGGATCTTCGTATCCCTTTGAATATCTTGATTGTTCTACGTTTGACACTTATGTAAGAGTTCCACCCTTTAAAAGATGTTCTAGAAAGCTGGAACTTTGAACATCAAAATATTTATTTCTAATCCAGAGTTTATTTTATTTATAGAACTCATGATCGAGTGCCAGAAGATCTTTACTCAAGTTGCTTATAGAGGCTTTAAAGTTCAAAGTAGAGCCCTTTCCAAAGGGCTTCTACTCTGAAACGTCTAGAACCTTGCATCACAGGGTTCCACACAGAACCTTTAACGGTTTCCACAGGGAAGAAGGTGCTGAATGTTTTTTGTGAGTCTATGTTAGAAATAAAACCCTGAATATATCCACCCATAGAGATCGATTAGAGATTTTTCTAGAATTTAAAGGTTGCCACCAGTCCAGAAAATACGGTATTTAAAAAATGGCCATGTGCAAGAAAATGCAAACGTAGTCTCGGTTCCAGCCTTCCTACGTTCCGCACCATTACAACCAGTCAGTGTTCACATCAACGTGGTGGTCCAATAGGATCCAAAATTCCTTACATTTTCCCTCCTTTAGGTTAAATAAAGCAAAACGGACAGAGAAAAACCCGAACCCACTTTGTCCTTTTGGAAGCAAGTTGCTATAGCAACCACAAATAAAACAAGCACAAATTATCTGAAAGTCTTAATAATGGATAAAATAGATCAAATCCATTCGAGGTTTAGTCACGATGACAAAGGAAACATCACATTTGTCCGAGCGAGGACGCAATCCAACTGAAAGACAGACTCATAAAGACGAGGACGTCATGGGAATCATGAGCGCTAGTTTCTCACTTGCAGGAGACGAGTCGACGCTATTTTCCGCTCAAGTTAGTGACACATTAGACGTCTGTCCTTCAGAGAGCCCTGTGCATCGTAACCGGCCGTTTCGTCACCATTCTCATTTCCTGATTTTCGTCTTCCTGACATTTATAGTCTGAAAATTACCCAGAAAGGTTTCACAAGGAAGAGGGGGAAAAAAGGAACGCAGCCGATCTATAAATATTCTTATACAGTAAAAATAAGTTACGTAACGTGCTAAAATAAACACATCCTTTGGTAGTTTGATAGTTTTTTTTTTCCCAGCAAACCAGTAGTCAGAAAAAAAAAGTGTCCAGGCTCAGGCTGTGAGATCGGTGACATGCTATGACGAAAGCTCATGCTAACAGATCTTGTTTTAGTGCTTTAGCATCTTTCTAGAGAATCACAGCTTTTAGATGTTTAGCCTTCTGTAGGTGTACAGGATTGTGGAAAAACTGGGAAGTACAGGAGTCGGGAATCGAGTCAAACAAGAACCTCCAGTAGGCTTTACATCCATGCGTCCGGATCCAGGCCGGACTCAGGTGAAAACGAGCGCTCCCTGGATCCCACGCTAGCTGATCTGCGCTGTTGGTGGATGACGTCGCCAAAGGCTTGGTTCAGATTTTTGCGCGATTGTGGAGGCGTCAGATTGCCGGAAGCCGTTTGTTGCTGTAGCTCTCTGTAGCTGAGTGGCGTCGGGATGCGTGAAGGACTGTTCTCGGGCCGGTTGTCCGTTCGAGGCCGTATCCGTGGACGTAATTTCAGCTTGTATATGGAAGGTACCCTTTCTGCCTTCTTCTGCCCTCGTTTTGCCCGGAGGACCACGGTGCCATCTGTATCTCCATTAGTCACGGAGGATGGGGGGCTGCAGGAGCCTTCAGAAACTGGCTCGCTCAAGCTGATACACATGGAAGAGCTCTCACTGGAGGAGTCATTATAGGAGCAGTCCTCGGGTGGAGGAGGTGATGGGAATGTGTCTGGGAGCGGGATGTCGTTAGAGAGACCCTGGTCATAGGGTAGACCTGGGCCGTGATCGTTCAAAGGGACATCGCCTTCCAAACCAGCCCATTCTGCCTGGGCTTCCATGGGTACCACAGAGTGCAAAAAAACCTTGTGACCCCCATTCATCTGAAGACCAGACTGAAGGTGGTTAGAGTTGAGCCCTGGATCTCCTTCCTCCATGGAACTGGAGATGGCAGGAAGTTTGCGGAAGCCACCATTAGGAAGACCGCTTCGGGTCTGGCTGTGCAACAAAGCTGGAGGATCCTCTAAAGCGCAGCTTCGGGCACCGTTAGAACGCCTTGTCTCACGCAAGGAAGGCAGGATTCCCACTTTTCCACCTACATTCATAGAGGAGGATGAGGAGTTAGAAGATGAGTAGGCTGAATCTGGTACATTAGTGTCACCGGATGGCCTGAAGCCCTGGTGGGAGACAGGGAGCTGCACTGATGCTTCATTTGTTTCAGGCACTCTTGTCTGGCCCGTGTTGGCCAGAAACTCTGCCTCAAAGCTGCGATACAGCTCAAGCTCACGTTTTGGATCGAGAGCGGGTAAAGAATGTAAGTTGAAGCCAATCCCCAGGTCATCCTGGGAGTCTGGCTGATTTTGGTGACCCCATCCTCTCTGAGTCGGTCTTCCTGACACCCGAGGTGACCGTGGCGGGTGGTGATGGGGTGATCTCTGTGTAGACCTGGGAGTTGAGTGTGGAGAGCGCCGACCTTGCTGCGAGATGGGGGGCAACAGTCTCCGATTCCCCACAGAGGGTGAGCGTGGGGCAGGAGGTCGTGGGGTCACTGTGCTCTTCTTCATAGGACTTCCGGTGACCCCTTTAACTGGTGAACTAGAGGCTGATGAGGGCATTTGTCTCTTAGAGAAGCCTCCGCTTAGCCTAGGTGAACCTGGAGGTGCCTGCTTAGATCTTGGGTCATCTTGGGCATCTCTGTGTCGAGGGGACGCAGGTGTGCCTTCGCTTGCTCGTCCACGTTGTGGAGTTTTCCCCTGGCTGAGTGAGCGGGAAGTCTGGAGCCTTCGGGGCCCATCTGGCCCCAAGGATCGTCCCCTCTCGAAGCGTGTGGCGTTGCCTTGGGGCGGGCAGGGTTTCATTTTGCCTGGGGAGGAAGGTGCAGGACGTTCTCTGGAAGTGCTGCGAGTTCGTGGTTGAGGAGGTCGAAGAGCAGGGATCTGTCCGGCACCACCCGCTGCACGCTCAATCTCATGCTTGCCTTCTTTCCGGTTGACTAAGAAGACCACCTCTTCCCCATTAGTACGACGAGACCCTAAAGACAAACGCCCTCCTCCACCTCCTCCGCCACCTTTAGAGGAGGCAGTAGACGAGTCACTATCTCCAGAGAGACGACGAGTTAGATGTGACACGGTGTCTTTATTCCTGAAAGAAAGACAGAAAGATAGAGAGATTAGTGAAAATACTGAAGAAACCTTTCTTCAAATAGGGCTCAAACATATCTCCTGAACAGAGCTCTCTCTCTACATTCGAGAGGCCATTAAAGTAGCTGTGTAGCTGTAAACTGCAACTCTGCAAAAAATTATTTGACCAGCCATTTTGGAGATCTGGAATTCCTTTTTCTTGACCCCAACCTAGTCCGCAATTTTTGTGGTTTGTGAAGGTTTGTATTTCTTCAAATATACTCTACCTTATGTAGAGTACCTTCTTTTTATTATTTGAGGATCTTAGCAACAATGTCTGTGAGAAGCGCATGCCAATGTAGATTTACTTCAATTTATTTTCAGAAAATATTCTGACACTGACTTTTACTTCTTGCCAATGGTAGTGAAGTGCTGAAGAAGCAAACGTCAGCAGCGAACATGCCTTGGATGATCTATTAGTAGAGATGGCATGCTCATTACCCTGGACAAGAGGCACCAAAGGGATTAAGGTGAAAGTGCAATGCAAAGCATCCCGGGAATGGATTACTGTGAATGGATTAAGCGTCTGTTTTCCCCTGACACAGTCTCAGATTAACAAACAAGGAAGAAAAATTACTACGTGTATGGAATTCTATCCACTGACTGAAAATGTACAGGGAAACCAAGGAATTGTCATTTCAACAACCTGTTTATTTAACTAAAAGCTGCGTAGACTAGTGGCATGGTGACAAGCGACAAAGTTATTTTATACAGATCATAAATTGTGGTGTGCTGAAATAAAGTGACTAACAACTGGACGGTAAATCTCCATCTTTCAGTCAATTCGATATCTTATACACTATATTGCCAAAAGTTTTGGGACGTCTGCCTTTCCATGCACATGAATGTAATATGGAGTTGTCCCGCCCTTTGCAGCTATAACAGCTTCAACTCTTCTGGGAAAGCTTTCCACAAGGAGTGTATTTATGGGAATTTTTGACCATTCCTCTAGAAGCACATTTGTGAGGTCAAGCACTGATGTTGGACGAGAAGGTCTGGCTCACAGTCTCCACTCTAATTCATCCCAAAGGTGTTCTATGGGGTTGAGGTCAGGACTCTGTGCAGGACAGTCAAGTTCCTCCACACCAAACTCACTCATCCATGTCTTTATGGACCTTGCTTTGGTCACTGGTGTGCAGTCATGTTGAAACAGGAAGGGGTCATCCCCAAACTGTTCCCACAAAGAGCATGAAATTGTCCAAAATGTCTTGGTATGAAGCTGAAGCATTAAGAGTTCCTTTCACTGGAACTAAGGGGCCGAGCCCAACCCCTGAACTCAATGATTTGGAGGGGTGTCCCAATACTTTTGGCAGTATAAGTGTAATTGAGGTATTTTTTCTAAAGAATAACAGAAAAAGGAGATCTCAAAGGTGCCATTTTTAATTTATTTTTATTGATTAACCTTTTTGCTGATCTGCCTCATCATGTCTGTGATTAGAAAAGGGCTGAGGAAACTCCGGCCATGCTGGCTTTGTCCCAAAACAAACCCTCCGCCTTTGCACTGAAACAATGGCGTACCGTTGACGTGACAAACTAATCGTCCGAGTGAACATACACCATTAAGATTATCTGCAAATGTCAAGGCTAATTCTGTAAGCGTTAATGACGGGTAGCGTATAAACAACGAAAACACTGCGCTTTTACTGTTATCTACACTTTTAGAGTTTGATCAGTACATTGTTCAGGAGAGAGGGAATGACCTCAGGCAGCTGGAGAGGAAGCTGAGATGTAATACAACACTTCTGCCATTTGGGGGCATCGCAGCAGGAAGACTGAGCATGGGAATATCATCAGGGATTAGTCAAATCAGGCTGCTGCAATCTGCTGCGTTCCTGCGTGTGTGTGTGCACTGACATTACAGTTTAACTTTCTGATATTATTATTACTATATGAAATTATTTGATTATTAAATTACACACACAATTATCTTCACATTCAAATTCATGCCATTTTTTTAACATTAAATCATATTAAATTAGATTTTTTTTTATTTAATTAAACAAAATGTAAGTTAATTATTACGTATTAGTAAAAATTAATTAACAATTAATTAATCATTATTAATTATTAATAAACTAAAAATAAAATATGAATTATTAATTATTTATTCATTATTATTGTTACGTAAATTACTTTGCTAGCTATATAATACTGAATATTTCTTTAAGCCTCATATGTGATGTTATTAGAAATTTATTTTTTATATCCTCCTCACTCCTACCTGATGGGGTTGAACTGGTGTGGCTCTGATCTGTCTCGGGGCGGTTTGGGCAGCAGTGTACCGTTCGTCCTGCCCCTGCTGGACTCAGCCTCTGCGAGGTTGGCCCTGGTGAGCCTGGGGGAGGATGATGAGGAAGAGGAGGGAGCGCAGGGTGCTGAAGGCTCCAGAGAGCGACGTTCAGGTGGTTTGTAATGTGGCCCGGGGCTAGCCGAGCGGGACGAGTGGGCGCTCGAATTCTTACTGTGAGGAGCCTGACTGCTAGCTTTACCCTGCTGATAGCGGTGAGCTGTGGACAAAACACACACACACACAGTATAACCTCCACAGAAACACGGCCTGCATTTGCATACTGAAATGTGATTGGTTCTTACATTATGATGCAGTAACACATTCCTCTTCACTATAAACTAAGTCTACAGTTACATGTATTTTTTAAAGGAATCAAAAGTCATGGAATGACAATTTTCACACTTTCACCAGTTCAAATCAATTCCCTTAAAGTGACTTTAAGCACTTACTAACTACTACCTTTTAAAAATCTATGCTACACTATACTGCCAAAGGTTTTGGGACGTCTGACTTTCCATGCACATGAATGTAATATGGAGTTGTCTTGGTATGAAGCTGAAGCATTAAGAGTTCCTTTCACTGGAACTAAGGGGCCGAGCCCAACCCCTGACCTGATTTGGAGGGGTGTCCCAATACTTTTGGCACTATAGTGTAGTTTAGTACTTCATTATTATTACTTTACTGTGAGTAGCTGCAGGACGTCTCAGTGAGATGTGATACGCTGAGGTTAAGCAGCATGACATTTCTGAAACTGTGGGGATTTTTGACGGGAGATTCACAGGGGTTTTGTGTGTGTGTGTGTGTGTGTGTGTGGACACTGAGGGAAGTGTTAAAGGAGGAACTCTGTATAAAACCTGAAATTCTTGAATACAATCCTATCAGTCACAAACACACTGGGAGTATGCTGGGAGTCATGTGAGACAGGAAGTGAGGTCACTAGGACAGGAAGTGAGCTCACCGTAAGCGTTGCAGCGGCAGGGGTCATGTTTGTCGAGGTAATGCTCGAGCGTGTCCCAACCTCCACCTACACGTACCATCACGTGGGCTCTTAACACCTGGAGAAACACAAACATGTTTACATACACACACACACACCCCTTTACACACCAAACACACACACCTACAAAAATACA
>NC_080731.1:1365740-1465740 GCF_019097595.1 Hemibagrus wyckioides
CGGTAGAGGACAGACTGTGTCCACACTGCACACAGTGAGAGGTAGAGGAGAGACTGTGTCCACACTGCCCACAGTGAGAGGTAGAGGAGAGACTGTGTCCAAACTGCACACAGTGAGAGGTAGAGGAGAGACTGTGTCCACACTGCACACAGTGAGCGGTAGAGGAGAGACTGTGTCCACACTGCACACAGTGAGAGGTAGAGGAGAGACTGTGTCCACACTGCACACAGTGAGCGGTAGAGGAGAGACTGTGTCCACACTGCCCACAGTGAGAGGTAGAGGACAGACTGTGTCCACACTGCACACAGTGAGCGGTAGAGGAGAGACTGTGTCCACACTGCCCACAGTGAGCGGTAGAGGACGAGCTGCACTTCCTCACAGAGTGCAGTAAATACACAGTCACACATCCATTAGACACATATTTCTCACACAGAGGGCAAATTCTACCTGAATTCCCTCAAACTATTAATCTGGACAAACTCCTGTATGTTGTGGGACAGAAGGCAGACTGAATGTAGAATTGTCAATGCTTTGGCAACATTGTCCTATAACAGTCATGCCAATAAAGCTCATCTGAATTTGAATTTGAGAGGGGGGGGGGTGAGAGAGAGACAGACGGATAGAGACAGAAAGACAGACAGACAGAGAGACAAAGAGAAAGAGAGAAAGAGAGAGAGAGAGAGAGAGACTCTCAGTAAGAACAGTTGACCTGGTTTGGCTCTGATGATGATGATGTAGGAGAATATATTTAGCTCACACTTCCTGATCCGCTCTCAGCAGGAACGAGAACAGCAGCGAGTGTGAGCGTGGGTTCGAGCGTCCTCTCCAACACTGACTGACCAAACACACTGACTCACACACACACACCTCACACACACACACACACCTCACACACACACACACACCTCACACCTCACACACCTCACACCTCACACTCACACCTCACATACACACACACACACACACCTCACACCTCACACTCACACCTCACACTCACACCTCACATACACACACACCTCACACACACACACCTCACACACACACACCTCACACTCACACACCTCACACTCACACCTCACATACACACACACACACCTCACACACACACACTCACATACACACCTCACATACACACACACCTCACACTCACATACACACCTCACATACACACACACATACACACACACCTCACACTCACATACACACTCACATACACACACACCTCACACTCTCACATACACACTCACATACACACCTCACATACACACTCACACACACACCTCACATACACACTCACACACACACCTCACATACACACTCACACACACACCTCACACACACACACCTCACACACACACACCTCACACACCTCACACTCTCACATACACACTCACATACACACCTCACATACACACTCACATACACACCTCACATACACACTCACACACACACCTCACATACACACACACATACACACACACATACACACACACCTCACACTCACATACACACTCACATACACACTCACATACACACACACCTCACACTCTCACACACACCTCACATACACACCTCACACCTCACATACACACTCACATACACACCTCACATACACACCTCACACCTCACATACACACTCACACACACCTCACACTCACATACACACCTCACATACACACACCTCACACACCTCACACTCACACCTCACATACACACACACACACCTCACACACACACACTCACATACACACCTCACATACACACACACCTCACACTCACATACACACCTCACATACACACACACATACACACACACATACACACACATACACACACACATACACACACACCTCACACTCACATACACACTCACATACACACACACCTCACACTCTCACATACACACTCACATACACACCTCACATACACACTCACACACACACCTCACATACACACACACACACACCTCACATACACACTCACACACACACCTCACACACACACACTCACATACACACCTCACATACACACCTCACATACACACTCACATACACACCTCACATACACACCTCACACTCACACCTCACATACACACACACATACACACTCACACCTCACACTCACATACACACTCACACCTCACACTCACCTCACATACACACTCACATACACACCTCACATACACACACACCTCACACTCACACCTCACATACACACTCACCTCACATACACACCTCACATACACACACACATACACACTCACACACACACCTCACATACACACTCACCTCACATACACACCTCACATACACACTCACATACACACTCACACACACACCTCACATACACACTCACCTCACATACACACTCACCTCACACTCACATACACACCTCACATACACACTCACATACACACTCACATACACACTCACACACACACCTCACATACACACTCACCTCACATACACACTCACCTCACACTCACATACACACCTCACATACACACTCACATACACACCTCACACTCACACTCACATACACACCTCACATACACACACACATACACACTACACATACACACACATACACACACACACATACACACTCACACTCACACACACACACACACTCACATACACACTCACACACACACCTCACATACACACTCACACCTCACATACACACCTCACATACACACACCTCACATACACACTCATACTCACTACACACACACCTCACATACACACTCACACTCACATACACACACACCTCACATACACACCTCACATACACACACACCTCACATACACACTCACACACTCACATACACACCTCACATACACACACACCTCACATACACACTCATACTCACATACACACACACCTCACATACACACTCACACTCACATACATACACACCTCACATACACACCTCACATACACACACACCTCACATACACACTCACACCTCACATACACACCTCACATACACACACACCTCACATACACACTCATACTCACATACACACACACCTCACATACACACTCACACTCACATACACACACACCTCACATACACACTCACATACACACACACCTCACATACACACTCACATACACACTCACACACACACCTCACATACACACCTCACATACCCACTCACACTCACATACACACACACCTCACATACACACACACCTCACATACACACTCATACCTCACATACACACACACCTCACATACACACACACCTCACATACACACTCATACCTCACATACACACACACCTCACATACACACTCACACACACACACACACACCTCACATACACACTCACACACACACCTCAAATACACACTCACCTCACATACACACTCACCTCACATACACACACACCTCACATACACACTCATACCTCACATACACACACACCTCACATACACACTCATACCTCACATACACACCTCACATACACACTCACATACACACACACACACACACCTCACATACACACTCACATATACACTCACACACCTCACAAAAACATCTCACATACACACTCACACCTCACAAACACACTCACACTCACATACACACACACCTCACATACACACCTCACAAACACACACACCTCACATACACACCTCACAAACACACTCACACTCACATACACACACACCTCACATACACACCTCACATACACACCTCACAAACACACTCACACTCACATACACACACACCTCACATACACACTCATACCTCACATACACACACACACACACCTCACATACACACTCATACCTCACATACACACCTCACATACACACTCACATACACACACACACCTCACATACACACCTCACAAACACACTCACACTCACATACACACACACCTCACATACACACCTCACATACACACTCACACACACACACCTCACATACACACTCACACACACACACACCTCACATACACACCTCACATACACACTCACATACACACACACCTCACATACACACTCACATACACACTCACACACACACCTCACATACACACCTCACATACACACCTCACATACACACTCACATACACACACACCTCACATACACACTCACACACACACCTCACATACACACTCACACCTCACATACACACCTCACATACACACTCACACCTCACATACACACTCACACTCACATACACACACACACCTCACATACACACCTCACAAACACACTCACACTCACATACACACACACACCTCACATACACACTCACACCTCACATACACACCTCACATACACACTCACACTCACATACACACACACACCTCACATACACACCTCACAAACACACTCACACTCACATACACACACACACCTCACATACACACCTCACATACACACTCACACACACACACACCTCACATACACACTCACACTCACACACACACACACCTCACATACACACCTCACATACACACCTCACATACACACACACCTCACATACACACTCACACACACACCTCACATACACACTCACACCTCACATACACACCTCACATACACACACACCTCACATACACACTCATACTCACATACACACACACCTCACATACACACCTCACATACACACACACCTCACATACACACTCACACTCACATACACACACACCTCACATACACACCTCACATACACACCTCACATACACACACACCTCACATACACACTCACACCTCACATACACACCTCACATACACACACACCTCACATACACACTCATACTCACATACACACACACCTCACATACACACTCACACTCACATACATACACACCTCACATACACACCTCACATACACACACACCTCACATACACACTCACACCTCACATACACACCTCACATACACACACACCTCACATACACACTCACATACACACCTCACATACACACACACCTCACACTCACACCTCACATACACACTCACCTCACATACACACCTCACATACACACTCACATACACACTCACATACACACTCACACACACACCTCACATACACACACACCTCACATACACACTCACATACACACTCACACACACACCTCACATACACACCTCACATACACACTCACATACACACTCACATACACACTCACACACACACACACCTCACACTCACACCTCACATAACACACTCACCTCACATACACACACACCTCACATACACACCTCACAAACACACACACCTCACATACACACCTCACAAACACACTCACACTCACATACACACACACCTCACATACACACCTCACATACACACCTCACAAACACACTCACACTCACATACACACACACCTCACATACACACACACCTCACATACACACTCATACCTCACATACACACACACACACACCTCACATACACACTCATACCTCACATACACACCTCAGACACACACCCACACACACACACACACACACACACACCTCACATACACACACACCTCACACACCTCACATACACACTCACATACACACTCACACTCACACACACCTCACATACACACACACACACACCTCACATACACACACACACACACCTCACATACACACACACACACCTCACATACACACTCACACACACACCTCACATACACACCTCACACACACACTCACATACACACTCACACTCACACACACCTCACATACACACACACACACACACCTCACATACACACTCACACACACACCTCACATACACACTCACATCACATACACACTCACATACACACTCACACACACACCTCACATACACACTCACCTCACATACACACTCACCTCACACTCACATACACACCTCACATACACACTCACACTCACATACACACACACACCTCAAATACACACTCACCTCACATACACACACACCTCACATACACACCTCACATACACACTCACATACACACACACACCTCACATACACACCTCACAAACACACTCACACTCACATACACACACACACCTCACATACACACACACCTCACATACACACCTCACATACACACCTCACATACACACACACCTCACATACACACTCACATACACACTCACACCTCACATACACACCTCACATACACACCTCACATACACACCTCACATACACACCTCACATACACACCTCACATACACACCTCACATACACACTCACACCTCACATACACACCTCACATACACACTCACACTCACATACACACTCATACTCACATACACACACACCTCACATACACACCTCACATACACACTCACACCTCACATACACACCTCACATACACACACACCTCACATACACACTCATACTCACATACACACACACCTCACATACACACACACCTCACATACACACTCACACCTCACATACACACCTCACATACACACACACCTCACATACACACTCATACTCACATACACACACACCTCACATACCCACTCACACTCACATACACACACACCTCACACACACACCTCACATACACACACACCTCACATACACACACACCTCACATACACACTCATACTCACATACACACACACCTCACATACCCACTCACACTCACATACACACACACCTCACATACACACTCACACTCACATACACACACACCTCACATACACACTCACATACACACTCACACACACACCTCACATACACACACACCTCACATACACACTCATACCTCACATACACACACACCTCACATACACACTCATACCTCACATACACACACACCTCACATACACACTCATACCTCACATACACACACACACACACACCTCACATACACACTCACATATACACTCACACACCTCACAAAAACATCTCACATACACACTCACACCTCACATACATACCTCACAAACACACTCACACACTTTATTATTATATGCACTCTCTCAGAGAGGGAGAGAGGGGGAGAGAGAGAGAGACAGAGAGAGAGACAGAGAGAGAGACAGAGAGGGAGAGGGAGGCAGAGAGAGAGGGAGGCAGAGAGAGAGAGAGACAGAAACAGAGGTATTAGAACATTAAGATGAAGTTATTTCACTTTGCACAGCAACTGACAGAGCTGTGTGTGTGTGTGTGTGTGTGTGTGTGTGTGTGTGTGTGTGTGTGTGTGTGCGTGAATTTCTGTCAGTCTGTACAACTGTCACACAAGTGCAGCTTATATGGTGATTAAGCAGAGTTAATTATAGATGATCCTGACATCTAAATACAGATCCATAATTATCCAAGACAATAATGTGGAAAATGAGCATCACACACACCCACACACACTCTCACACCCACACACTCTCAAACACACACACACACACCCACACACACTCTCACACCCACACACTCTCAAACACACACACACACACACACAGTATAACTGACCCTGACAGAACACACCCCTGTGCCACCTTTGTTTAGAATTTCAGGACATGAACTTGAACGGTTTTATTGTGATCAAGTGATCAACTCTCTCTCTCTCTCTCTCTCTCTCTCTCTCTCTCACACACACACACATTCCCTCTCGCTCTCTCTCTGTCTCTCTCCCTCTCCTAAATCTGTCAACTGCTGATGCTTTCTGTCTGAGTCACAGAGCAACAAGTCCACACACATCAGCCTCATGTCAGAGTCACACACACACACACACACAAAGCTATATGAATCGTTTGTAAATCAACCTTTAAAAAGTGCATCATTGTCTAAATCCTGTATTTGTCCACTCAGACATGTTTAAGCCCCGCTCACTCCAGGAGGACGTCTCTGATTGGTCGCCTGCCATATTGATCAAAGGAAAGTGGGCGGTTCCCGAGCATGAGTAGTGACGGAATGCGGAGAGAATGCTGCAATCACTTTAGAGCTGAACGTACCTAACATATCGAGCAATCGGAGGTTGCTGATTGGTTGAGCCTTGTTGCCATGTGCAACCAGAGACATGCTGGTGGTCATGGAGTGAAACCAGAGTCCATCCTCCATCTTCCTGGCCTGATAAGCACATAGCTCCAGGCACAAACCTTGCTGATTTTTTGATACTGCAATTCTTCCTTTCCCTGGTTCTCTCATCTCTGTGTTATCAGTGTGTGTGTGTGTGTGTGTGTGTATGTGTATGTGTGTGTGTGTGTGTGTGTGTGTGTGTGTGTACAGGCTAATCGCTCTCGCTCGTCTCTGAGTTTCCTACAGCTCTCAGAGGAACAAAGCCTCCATCCAGCTGCAGGAGGAAATGGAACATCTGTAATGATAGCATGTGTGTCTAGCTCGGAGCTGATCTGAGGTCAGGGGCAGGAGTTGCTCTGGAACGAGTCCAGAGAAGGAGCTGCTCTCAGATCAGTGTGTTCTCTCAACCCACAGGAAACAGGACAGAGAGAGAGAGAGAGAGAGAGATAGATAGATAGATAGATAGATAGATAGATAGATAGATAGATAGATAGATAGAAGGAGAGAGGGAAAGAGAGAGAGGGAGAGGCGAGACCTTTTGTGGTTAGATAAGGAAGAGTGATGTTTTGTTTCATCTTCGTAAACAAACCACTATGACTTCTACAAACGAGCTGTGTGTTACACTGAGATTCTGAGCACGGGATCAGGATCTACACATACGGATGTAATATTTGTCATCTCTCACACACACACACACACACACACACACACACACAGTGAGGGTGTGACACCAGCAGCTTCATGAGAAGTTTCAGGCTCAGAAACAGATTTTCAGTCAGATATCAGACTCAGACTGCTGGCATCTGGCCAACACAAACACAGCTGATAATCGGACACTCACCTGACCGTCTGCTGCCGAGGCTTTATATTAAAATCTCCTGAGAAATATGCAAAAAACTTTTCTAAACTCATTAGCGGCATCAGAGCATCACAGTGGCACGCAGCAGCTAGCTAGCTTCTTCTAAAACAACGCAAATAAACAATTTACACATAAAGTTTATTTATAATTTCAGAGTTTATTATTATTTACAGTCTGACACCTCAGTTGTTTCCTTCACCATCACCGTGACTCACAGACGGTTATGAGGCTCCGCCCCTTCGCTAAAAGCCTGATGCAGCACGAGGGCTAGGAGTTGCTGTGCTAATGCTAATGTTTGCTTTTAGAAAACAAACAGTTCAGAGTGTTTACTGATGGAGATTAAGACGATATTTTACAGTCATAACTAGCGCAGTTTATCAATATTTGTCTAAGTGTGTGTGTGTGTGTGTGTGTATGGAGAACACAATTACGGGACTGTTTCGTTTTATAGAAACTTTAGACGAGATCCGAGTTCATACGATATTCCGAGTGGGATTCCGAAGGTTGAAATAAACGGACCAGGAGTGGGCTAGATCAGCAGTCTCTGTGTGTGTGTGATGGAGGAGTGTGTGTGTGTGTGTGTGATGGAAGAGTGTGTGTGTGCGTGTGTGTGTGTGATGGAGGACTGTGTGTGTGTGTGTGATGGAGGACTGTGTGTGTGTGTGATGGAGGACTGTGTGTGTGTGTGTGTGTGTGTGTGATGGAGGACTGTGTGTGTGTGTGATGGAGGACTGTGTGTGTGTGTGTGTGTGTGTGTGTGTGATGGAGGACTGTGTGTGTGTGTCTGTGTGTGTGTGATGGAGGAGCGTGTGTGTGTGTGTGTGTGTGTGTGTGTGTGTGTTTACTGGATGCTCCCTGCTGTAAATAAAACATGTCCATGGGGTTAGGGATCATCCCCCCAACACTCAGCTGCTACAATAACACACACACACACACTTTCACTTAATTCCTCAGTTTAAACAGTAAATATTCTGAGCTCCAGATAAACCCTGACTCTGAGTAACACACCACTCCTCCCTGTGACTGACTCAGAGTAAATATTCTCTCCTGAACAGAGCTCTTATACCTGAAGTCTGAAATCTGATGTGTCTGTGGTGTCTGATCTATGCTGGCAAAACACACACACATAGACAAGCAGTCACAGTACAAGATAATAAGGGGCACCCTGCTAAACATACACACTTTCAAACACACACACACACACATACACACACACACACAATCAATCACAGGACAATATAATAAGGGGCACCCTGCTAAACATACACACACATACACACTCTCAAACACACAGACACAAACATACACACACACAAACACACACAAACATATATACACACACAAAAACACATACACACACACACAAACATACACAAACACACACAAACATACACAAACACAAACACACACAAAAACACACATACACACACACACAAACATACACAAACACACACAAACATACACAAACATACACAAACACAAACACACACACAAACACACATACACACACAAACACACACAAACACATATATACACACAAAAACACAGATACACACACAAACACACATACAAACACATATACACACACAAAAACACACATACACACACTCACACACATACACAAACACACACACACATTAAGTATTGAATCTATTTTTGAATGTGTTGCCATGGAAACACTTCAGAAAGGCCTTAGTCAGATCTGAGGATGTTGTAGATGTACAGATGATGGAGGGAGTGAGGAAACACTGAGCTCTGACTGACACATTGCCATGATTTCCCATAATGCAACGCTGCAGTCAGTTATTAATGTGTAATATGTGTGTAATAACATACAGAGCTGCTTTTCTATTGTGTGTTATGTATTGTGAGGTTTGGAGAGTTACACACCGACGCCTCGGCTCCGAATCTGACCAGAACGGCTTTCCCATGCTTCTGGAAAAGAGCTTGGTCATCTTTAAACACACACACACACACACACACACGTCAGAAAACACTTCAGTGACCTGGTCACTGCTCTGCGCTATGACCAGCACGCTCGTCTGAAATCCCCTGACAGGATGAGGACAAGCTCAGGAATACGGAGCTGAAACCCGAGCCGCTCTTCTTCCCCGACACATCACTACTCCTGAGTCTTTACTGACCGCTGTGCCTGGACATAACGCCGGTGTTTAATTCCTGTATTGATCAGGGGTCAGTCTACACCGCTCGTGATGAGGGATGAGCTAAAGACTTTAATACATCATTAATGACCAGCTGTCAGAGAGGAGAGGCGGACCTTTATTCCACACTCACACACGTGTGTGTATATATATGTATGTGTGTGTGTGCGTGTTTGCGAGTCAGTATGTGTGTGTATGTATATGTGAGTGTGTGTGTGTGTGTGTGTGTTTGTGTGTGTATGTATATATGAGTGTGTGTGTCTGTATGTGTGTATGTATATGAGTGTGTGTGCGCATGTGTGTGTTTGTATGTGTGTATGTATGTGTGTGTGTGTCTGTGAGTGTGTATATATGTATGTGTGTGTGTCTGTGAGTGTGTTTGCGAGTCAGTATGTGTGTGTTTGTGTGTGTATGTATATGTGAGTGTGTGTGTCTGTGTTTGTATTTGTGTATGTATATGTGAGTGTGTGTGTGTATATATGTGTTTGTGTGTATGTGTGTGTGTATGTATATATGAGTGTGTGTGTCTGTATGTGTGTATGTATATGAGTGTGTGTGCGCATATGTGTGTGTTTGTATATGTGTATGTCTGAGTGTGTATATATGTATGTGTGTGTGTATATGTGTGTGTGTGTCTGTGAGTGTGTTTGTGAGTCAGTGTGTTTTTGTATGTGTTTATGTATATGTGAGTGTGTGTGTGTGTGTGTGAGTGTATATGTATGTGTGTGTGTGAGTGAGTGTAAATGTATATGTATGTGTGTGTGTATGTATATGTGTGTATATGTGTATATGTGTGTGTGTGTTCAGTGTAATTCTGAGCATTAACGTCTAGCCATTTTCATACTCTAGCTGCTCCAACATACAGTTCCAAGCAGACAACAAAGCATGTGTGTGTGTGTGTGTGTGTGTGTGTGTGTGTGAGTCAGAGGATAAAATGTGAGGATAAACTGGCCTGCCAGATGCTGTAAAAGCTATGACATCAGACAAAACTTCAGTGCAGATGTGCTGCTGCCTCGAGTACGCCTCGAAAACAACAGTCTGATTCAGTCTCAGTAAACGTCTGAGATCTGACCAGAGTCTAATTACAGTCTAATCAGAGTTCCTTTACATAAACAAGCTGACCGCTGCTACATGTATGAAATGTGTGAGTTGTCTTTAACCCCGCAGTGTAACGGTCAGTGTTCCGGTCAGTGAGCACACAGATTAATGCTCACTATTCCAGATTAGACTGATAGGATTAGACCTCAATCAGACTTAATGACCAACAATTAATTACAGTCATTATTACAGACCTTAGAAAGAGAGAGAGAGAGAGAGAGAGAGAGACAGACAGACAGAGACAGAGAGAGAGAGAGAGAGAGAAAGACAGAGACAGAGAAAGAGAGAGAAACAGAAAGATGGAGAGAGAGAGAGAGACAGACAGAGAGACAGAGACAGAGAAAGAGAGAGAGAGAGAGAGAGACAAACAGAGAGAGAGACAGAGAAACAGAGAGAAACAGAAAGACAGATAGAGAGAGAGAGAGAGACAGACAGACAGACAGACAGTGTGACAGACAGAGTAAATCCTGTGTGACCCAACACATCATGCCATGACCTACTTTCTCCCTGTGTGAGTGTGTGTGTGTAATGTGGTGTACAGTAAAGACACTTCAGGCAGTGTGAGTTGTCTAGTGTCATATTTTTGAAAGCATGGACATGGAAGTCTCCTCTCTTTCTCTCTCCTTCTTCCATTTCATGCTCAACCCTTCCTCCATCGTGTGTGTGTGAGGAAAAGAGAGAGAGAGAGACAGACCTCCTGCAGAAGTGTCATGGCTGTGTAGGTGAATCAGGTGCAACCTACATGGATCATCTACAGCTCACCTCACACACACACACACACACTCCTCCTGTTTAATCCTGTCAGTCTCACACACACACACATACATACACACATACATACATACCAGATGAAAGATGACGTTTATGAGTCTATGTGTCTGAGCAGACAACAAAGCAGCTACAGTTCTTCTCTATGACCTTCAGTATGTGTGTGTGTGTGTATTTTTATGGCCAAAACAGTGAAGCAAAAGCAGGAAGTTAAAGCCTGAAGGCAAGGCAGAGAGAGAAAGAGATGTCTGATATCATATGTTCTGGTATGTAAGAATGTGTGTGTGTGTGTGTGTGTGTGTGTGTGTATGTGCTGAGAACAAGGCTTGTACACTAAGTGGAGTGTACACAATGTAGGTCACTACATCATGTGCTGATCAGCCAAAGGCAATAAAATAAAATTCACTCCTTCTCACATGGTATGTGCGTGTGTGTGTGAGAGAGAGAGAGAGAGAGAGAGAGAGAGAGAGAGTGTGTATTAGAATATGTTTACATTTCTTCACTAGTCTCAGTGTGTACGTAAACACCGAACATGCTGAAGCCACGCCCCTAACCCCGCCCCCTCTCCATTTTCCGATAGATATCTGGTGTGATGGTTTTATTTAGAATGGATTTACTCCAGTTCCCTGTTTTTTCATCACTAAAAGCAGAAGTGGCCTGGATAAGAAACTGTAATTATGTGCAGCACTGAACTTCCTATGTGTGTGTGTGAGGAGATTTAGCCAATCAAAACACAGCATTCTTAGCTGTTCTCAGTGCTTCAGTCCGGGTCAGACCGAGAGTACACTCGTTTCAGGATGGACAGATAAACTGGCTGTGCTTAAAGAAACCATGACCTGAACTCACTCTCTCTCTCTCTGCCCTTCTCTCTCTGTCTCTCTCTCTCTCCTTCTCTCTCTGTGTTTCTGTGTTATTTTCTTCCCTAAAATTAGCAAGGGAGTGGACCGGAGCATTAACCCTTTATCCCTGACCTGCGCGCACACACACACACACACTGTAGTCTGAGTGTAAGAAGCGGCCGTACCAAGTGTGTTAATAGAAGGGGAGGTGAAGAGTAAAGTGTGTTTATTCCCCCAGTCCTGTACGGCGATGGAAAAATCCTGTCTGAGAGACGGTGCAGTGTTTATATACACTCTCCAGTAACCAGGAAAAATCTCACACACACACACACTTCTACTTTTCCACATTGTGAACTGGAGGAAGCCGTGTCACTGTATAAGGTCCTGAAGCCTGGTTTATGATTTACCAGGACTTCTGACAAGACTAAAAGGTGTTTAAAGAGGACTTTACATACAACTCTACCTGACCTACACTTTACATAATTATAAACGCTGCTAAAATAGATTTATGCGTAGCAACCAAAACTCACTGACCCTACATTCATACTAGCAAGTCATGGGTCTCTTTTTTCACTCACAGTTTGTGTCTTATGGGTGTGGCCTATCCTACAATAGTAGCTGGACACTAGCTAAGGACGAATTAGCGCACACACTAAGTGTTAAGTGTAAAAACTGGTTGTTTGACATGTTACACTCTCTGATCAGATATTAGGATACTAGTTACACAATATTGCCAAAAGTATTGGGACACCCCTCCAGATCATTGAGTTCAGGTGTTGTTTTTCAGGGGTTGGGCCAAGACATTTTGGACAATTTCATGCTCTTTGTGGGAACAGTTTGGGGATGACCCCTTCCTGTTCCAACATGACTGCACACCAGTGACCAAAGCAAGGTCCATAAAGACATGGATGAGTGAGTTTGGTGTGGAGGAACTTGACTGTCCTGCACAGAGTCCTGACCTCAACCCCATAGAACACCTTTGGGATGAATTAGAGTGGAGACTGTGAGCCAGACCTTCTCGTCCAACATCAGTGTCTGACCGCACAAATGTGCTTCTAGAGGAATGGTCAAAAATTCCCATAAACCCACTCCTAAACCTTGTGGAAAGCCTTCCCAGAAGAGTTGAAGCTGTTATAGCTGTAAAGGGCGGGACAACTCCATATTACATTCATGTGCAGGTAAAGGTGGGTGTCCCAATACTTTGGCAATATAATGTATTTAGAATATCTAGCTATCTACTAGCTAGTGATCCAAGTAGCACAGAAGTGCGAAAATAATGAATTTAATAAATACAAATATAATGTGTGTGTGTGTGTGTCATGCTAACAGGAAGATATCCAGTCCAGGGAGATCTATCTCCCAAAGGGAAGACCAGGATTTCCTGCAGTGCCTCAGATTAAACTCCTGAGATGAAATCTATGGAAATAAATTTATACGTTTTAAAAGAGATGAAACTGTGGATGTCTTTCTGATCTGGGTATTCGTTTCCTCTTCAGTCACAGGGACACGGGACAAACGATGGAGATGGAGACGGACTGTAGAGTGTAATGATGATGATGATGATGATGAAGATGTGACTTTGTGGTTGTTCCCGTACTGAAGCTCCATTAGGACCGGTCTTAATATTTAATGAGGAGCTCCGGTGTCCGATCGAACCGAGCAGAAACACGGGAGACGGACCGAAACCATGAAAATATCACATCACCGTTCTCAAAGGCATTTCAGCGAGACACAACGTGTCACATGACCATGACCGGATGACTATACACCAACAACACACAAAAATCCATTTCTTTTCATTTATATACCTTTTTCACATTTTTTCAAAATTAATGGATCATCATTTTGTGAGGTTTTTTATTTTATTTATTTTTTATATTTCTAATAAAAAAGGGAAAACTAAGAGAGAGAGAGAGCGAGAGAGCGAGAGAGAGAGAGAGAGAGAGAGATGATGTGAAATGATGGAAAAATTATAACAATGACTAACTAGTCCAATTATATTCTTATACTTTTATTCATTTTTATTTTGAGAACTTTTCTATTTATTTATTTACATTTTTTAAGGTATTAAATAAATCAGCGTAATTTTTAAAAAATAAAAGCAGCTCTATTTGTTTTATTTGCCACATCGCTAACTTTAACTAACGTAGCTCATAAAAAAATAAAATTATTATCCACCATTTTAGCATCACATCTAGGTAAATGATATCAATAGCTATAAATAAATAAATCCTCATCACTATTAGTAACAGGTCAGTAGAACAGGAAGTGACCTGTGACGAGGTCAGTGGGGTTTTTCTCATAGAACATCCTGAGGAAATAATTCTGCTAAAAATATACCGTAAAATTTCACACCAAAGCTTCAACGCAGACGCACAGCTAACACGGCTAACGAGACAGTGAAGCGTAGGGCTACCAGATTAGCAGAGTCAAAACCACATGCATGATATCCGGGGTGTGTGTCGTACTTTACCAGAAAACTACATCTAAACAACGGAGAAATAAAACACAGCTTCCTGCAGCGATCAGCGGGGTCCAAGCACTTTTCATGAGTAAAGCCCTCAGTGCCTGAACACTAAAAGGAGCACAGATCATCACACTGTTTACATTGTGTGTGAGTATTCTGACACCAATTTTCTTAAAACAGGGCAAATATCTAGGACCAAAAGGATATTTTGTAAATAGTACGCAAATTAGCTCAAGTGGGCAGGACTTTATTGCAGAAAATTGCAAAAAAAAAAACACACTGTATGGTTTTTAAATCCCTAAAACTGCTGAAAGGTATGTAATTAACTCCAACACATTCATCATCATAGACACACGTGTGTGTGTGTGTGTGTGTGTGTGTGTCCTCAATCCACTGCCTGACATTAAAGAAGGGCAGCTGTGGAGGAGGCAAAACACACTCTCTTTTTTTTTCCACCCCCATGTGATGAGAGAGACATAATAACAGAATGACAACTACAGTAATCCTCAAAGAGAGAGGGGGGGGGGCAGCTTGTCATGTTACCATAGAAACAGCAAAGTAGTATAAACTCCTCTGTCCTAAAGCTTTAAGTTGCAGCTTCACCTCTGACTGACACACACCACTGACACTGAAGACTCCTTCCACACACACACACACACACACTTCTCTTTACAGGAAACTTTAAATTTCTAAATCTGTTTGTGTTACTGTCAGAGCCGCGGCTACAGAAAACTAATCAACATTTTCCGACCAATCAGGATGAAGGATTCATCATCAGAGCTGTGGTGTAATGTATCTGTAGCCGTCAGCATGTCGCCAGTCTCTCCTCAAACAGCGGAAAGGTTTTAGCTAGCAACCTGATCTCAGCCTGTGAGAGCTGGAGTCACGGTCCAGTCTGAGTGCTGCAGAGTGTCCGGCCACGCCCACATCCACACCCTCCACACCCACCACAACCCTAAAACAACCCTTTCTAAAGGTCTGATCTTGTTTCGAGGTGGCGATGGATCTGTTAAATCACATACTGACCAGTTCCTCCATCAGCTTTCCCCTCACTGGAGCTGGATCTTCTCTGGAACGTTTTTCCGTTTAAACATGTGGATGTGAAGTTTATTACCAATCTTTATCTGTTTATTATAATGTTAATGACCTGCTGCGTAAACATCAGAAGAGACGAAGCGCATTTTATGTTTTTATTTATACTACAGCAGCTGATTAATTCATTAACTAATTAATTAACCCAAAAGATTGTCGAGTCTGATGGTTGATCTATGAGGTACATTTCAAACTTAAGTAAAAAATAAAATAAAGATGCCCCAAGATAACACATAAAAATTAGCCCTGGACGTCCTCCTGCACTGGTCAGATCTAATTTATGGACGTATTTTCCAGTCTAACAGGAAGTGTTTTATTAAAAATACTCAGGCTGTAAAAGGGTTAGTGAAGTTCAACACGTTGATGAACTCTGTTCAACCTTACTGCTGTTATCATGACTGTGGTCATGAGCCGTGGGTCAGATCTAAAACACTGTCCACACTGTCTATTCACTGATCTGGAGAACTGCAGAAGGCTGGAACACAAACAGAGCAGGATAGTGCAGGAGTGTATGATGTAACACACACACACACACACACACAAACCTCTGTGAACGTCACGTGATAGAGAGGTGAAAGGTCAGTCTGGTTAAAGCAGTGAGGAAGTGCTGAGGGACAGAGTGAAACCACTGAAGACCGAGGCTTTAAGTGGATAAAGCACTGTGTATGGTGTGTGATGTCATTATATTTATTTAAACGCATCATCAAACATCGCCATCCAGTCTGAGTGTTCATCTTGTGAGATTTAAAGGTGCTCTAGATAAGATTAGTCTTTTTTTTTTTTATTTCTGAGAGTAGCTTTCAAACGGTTTGACAGTTTTGACATTTCACTCCCAGAGCCCATTCCCGCCCACTTTCATGAAGCTCCGCCCCCAGGATCTGCAGTGACCTGTAAAATGTTTTAAATAAATAAAAACAGTGATTGCACCTTTGAGAGCCTTTAGCCTGTTAATTCCTAATGTTTATGACGGCAGTAAAAAGCGTGAAACACTCGTGATGTGAGAAGATCAGGCGCTCGTGTGGATGATCTGTGGAATGAGTAAAAGCACCCAACTGCTAACCTGACGCTAATCTGAGCTTCAGGGTAAACACTGTGACCTCTGACCTCTGGGTTGGACCTGACTTTTCACCTGTAGGGCAAATACACGTCGTCCAACACACACACACACACACACTCTTGTATAAGGATAATTGAGAGAAGTTTCCCACACTCACCAGCTCGTCCAGGTTGCGCATGTCACACAGGATTCTTTTCTGCTCTTTCCAGTTGTTGACCAGCTCCGGTTCTGAGTCGCTGTTCCTCTTCTCCCGATGAAACGTCCTGCTGCTCAGCTTGTTTGCGTTCTCCTGCAGGTTCTCCTGGACGCGGATCTCCTCCTCGATCTCCTCCTCGAGCTGCACCAGCATGGGGGCGGGCATGCCGAACTTGGCCCCTCGGCGAGCCACCTCCAGCAGGCAGAGCACAAAGTTCTTCTCGTTGCAGCGCTCCACCAGGTCGTTGGTCTCGAACATGAGCACGTCTTTGATGCGCAGCTCGTGTCTGCACCAGCCGATGAAGTTGGACACGTTATCGCGCGCTAAGAACGATCCGGGAACCACGTTGCGCGACTGGAACGCGACATCCCGTCTGGGAGCGAGGAGCGTTGAGTCCGGGTGCTGGGACAGGAACTCGAGTGCGGCGCGGTTGACGTTGTTGCTATGACGACAGAGAGCGCATCCCGTCTCCAGGCTCTCCATGAAGGTGTCGGCCGTGATGTCCAGATCGTACAGGCCGTTCAGCCACTCGGCCAGGTCCTCCTTCATGGCGTACAGGTACTCCTCGCTGGACTTAAACGGCCGGATGCTTTTAGAAGCGGCGCACTGGATGTTGCTTTGATCGGCCATGTTGTTTCTGATCAATGAGAGCGTTAATAAAGGCACAGAGTGACGTCTGATTGTCTGGACGGATGATTCTGCTGAAAGCACGATGAAGACGCCAGCATCACTCACTCCAGGTGTGTGTGTGTGAAGAACGTGTCCAAGCTCTCTCTCTCCCTCTGTGTGTGTGTGTGTGTATGTGTAAAATCAACACACTTTGGAAGCAGCTGTTAAGGATCCAGATGTGTGTGAGATCAGTGTTTCCATCAAACACCACCCTCACCTCCAGTCATTCAAGCTCCTACAGGAAGAACAGCAGAAACACAAACACTTACTGAGACTTTAAAGACTTCATGCTGTTGTAGTTAGAGGTGTTGTGGTTACAGGTGTTGTGGTTACAGGTGTTGTGGTTACAGGTGTTGGGGTTACAGGTGTTGGGGTTACAGGTGTTGTAGTTACAGGTGTTGTGGTTACAGGTGTTGTGGTTAGAGGTGTTGTGGTTACAGGTGTTGTGGTTACAGGTGTTGTGGTTACAGGTGTTGTAGTTAGAAATGTTGTGGTTACAGGTGTTGTAGTTACAGGTGTTGTATTTACCGGTGTTGTAGTTAGAGGTGTTGTAGTTAGAGGTGTTGTAGTTAGAGGTGTTGTAGTTAGAGGTGTTGTGGTTACAGGTGTTGTGGTTACAGGTGTTGTGGTTACAGGTGTTGTGGTTAGAGGTGTTGTAGTTAGAGGTGATGTGGTTACAGGTGTTGTAGTTACAGGTGTTGTAGTTAGAGGTGTTGTAGTTAGAGGTGTTGTAGTTAGAGGTGATGTGGTTACAGGTATTGTAGTTACAGGTGTTGTGGTTAGAGGTGTTGTAGTTAGAGGTGTTGTGGTTACAGGTGTTGTAGTTAGAGGTGTTGTAGTTAGAGGTGTTGTAGTTAGAGGTGTTGTGGTTACAGGTGTTGTAGTTAGAGGTGTTGTAGTTACAGGTGCTGTAGTTAGAGGTGTTGTGTTTACAGGTGTTGTGGTTACAGGTGTTGTAGTTAGAGGTGTTGTAGTTAGAGGTGTTGTGTTAGAGGTGTTGTAGTTAGAGGTGTTGTGTTTACAGGTGTTGTAGTTAGAGGTGTTGTGTTTACAGGTGTTGTGGTTACAGGTGTTGTAGTTAGAGGTGTTGTAGTTAGAGGTGTTGTGTTAGAGGTGTTGTAGTTAGAGGTGTTGTGTTTACAGGTGTTGTAGTTAGAGGTGTTGTGTTTACAGGTGTTGTAGTTAGAGGTGTTGTGTTTACAGGTGTTGTAGTTAGAGGTGATGTGGTTACAGGTGTTGTAGTTACAGGTGTTGTGGTTACAGGTGTTGTGGTTACAGGTGTTGTGGTTACAGGTGTTGTAGTTAGAGGTGATGTGGTTACAGGTGTTGTGGTTACAGGTGTTGTATTTACAGGTGTTGTGGTTACAGGTGTTGTGGTTACAGGTGTTGTAGTTAGAGGTGATGTGGTTACAGGTGTTGTGGTTAGAGGTGTTGTGGTTAGAGGTGTTGTAGTTAAAGGTGATGTAGTTACAGGTGATGTAGTTACAGGTGATGTAGTTACAGGTGATGTAGTTACAGGTGTTGTGGTTAGAGGTGTTGTGGTTAGAGGTGTTGTAGTTACAGGTGTTGTGGTTACAGGTGTTGTGGTTACAGGTGTTGTGGTTACAGGTGTTGTAGTTAGAGGTGATGTGGTTACAGGTGTTGTGGTTAGAGGTGTTGTAGTTAGAGGTGTTGTGGTTACAGGTGTTGTAGTTAGAGGTGATGTGGTTACAGGTGTTGTAGTTACAGGTGTTGTAGTTAGAGGTGTTGTGTTTACAGGTGTTGTGGTTACAGGTGTTGTAGTTACAGGTGTTGTAGTTACAGGTGTTGTAGTTACAGGTGTTGTAGTTAGAGGTGTTGTGTTTACAGGTGTTGTAGTTAGAGGTGATGTGGTTACAGGTGTTGTAGTTACAGGTGTTGTGGTTACAGGTGTTGTGGTTACAGGTGTTGTAGTTAAAGGTGTTGTATTTACAGGTGTTGTGGTTACAGGTGTTGTGGTTACAGGTGTTGTAGTTAGAGGTGATGTGGTTACAGGTGTTGTGGTTACAGGTGTTGTGGTTACAGGTGTTGTGGTTAGAGGTGATGTAGTTAGAGGTGTTGTAGTTAGAGGTGTTGTGGTTACAGGTGTTGTGGTTACAGGTGTTGTAGTTACAGGTGTTGTGATTAGAGGTGTTGTAGTTACAGGTGTTGTGGTTACAGGTGTTGTGGTTACAGATGTAGTTACAGGTGTTGTGGTTAGAGGTGTTGTAGTTACAGATGTAGTTACAGGTGTTGTGGTTACAGGTGTTGTAGTTACAGATGTAGTTACAGGTGTTGAGGTTAGAGGTGTTGTAGTTACAGATGTAGTTACAGATGTTGTAGTTACAGATGTAGTTACAGGTGTTGAGGTTAGAGGTGTTGTAGTTACAGATGTAGTTACAGATGTTGTAGTTACAGATGTAGTTACAGGTGTTGAGGTTAGAGGTGTTGTAGTTACAGATGTAGTTACAGATGTTGTAGTTACAGATGTAGTTACAGGTGTTATAGTTACAGATGATGTAGTTACAAGTGTTGTAGTTACAGATGATGTAGTTACAGATGATGGACCTAGCGCAACACGTCAATACTGCAGTGATGAGTTTATCATGACGAGTAAACTTCAGTAAAGTCGATAATCAATTCTTCAGGTGTTTCTTTGTGTGTTTATATGAACTGAACACTGTATCAGAGTGTGTATCAGTGACAGTGTATAACACTGTCCTGTACCAGCTCTACTGTAACACTGTCCTGTATCAGCTCTACTGTTACACTGTCCTGTATCAGCTCTACTGTTACACTGTCCTGTATCAGCTCTACTGTAACACTGTCCTGTACCAGCTCTACTGTTACACTGTCCTGTACCAGCTCTACTGTAACACTGTCCTGTATCAGCTCTACTGTTACACTGTCCTGTATCAGCTCTACTGTAACACTGTCCTGTACCAGCTCTACTGTTACACTGTCCTGTACCAGCTCTACTGTAACACTGTCCTGTACCAGCTCTACTGTAACACTGTCCTGTACCAGCTCTACTGTAACACTGTCCTGTACCAGCTCTACTGTAACACTGTCCTGTACCAGCTCTACTGTAACACTGTCCTGTATCAGCTCTACTGTTACACTGTCCTGTACCAGCTCTACTGTAACACTGTCCTGTACCAGCTCTACTGTAACACTGTCCTGTACCAGCTCTACTGTAACACTGTCCTGTATCAGCTCTACTGTTACACTGTCCTGTATCAGCTCTACTGTTACACTGTCCTGTATCAGCTCTACTGTAACACTGTCCTGTATCAGCTCTACTGTAACACTGTCCTGTACCAGCTCTACTGTAACACTGTCCTGTATCAGCTCTACTGTAACACTGTCCTGTACCAGCTCTACTGTAACACTGTCCTGTACCAGCTCTACTGTAACACTGTCCTGTACCAGCTCTACTGTAACACTGTCCTGTACCAGCTCTACTGTAACACTGTCCTGTACCAGCTCTACTGTAACACTGTCCTGTACCAGCTCTACTGTAACACTGTCCTGTACCAGCTCTACTGTAACACTGTCCTGTACCAGCTCTACTGTAACACTGTCCTGTACCAGCTCTACTGTAACACTGTCCTGTACCAGCTCTACTGTAACACTGTCCTGTACCAGCTCTACTGTAACACTGTCCTGTACCAGCTCTACTGTAACACTGTCCTGTACCAGCTCTACTGTAACACTGTCCTGTACCAGCTCTACTGTAACACTGTCCTGTACCAGCTCTACTGTAACACTGTCCTGTACCAGCTCTACTGTTACACTGTCCTGTACCAGCTCTACTGTAACACTGTCCTGTACCAGCTCTACTGTAACACTGTCCTGTACCAGCTCTACTGTAACACTGTCCTGTATCAGCTCTACTGTTACACTGTCCTGTACCAGCTCTACTGTAACACTGTCCTGTACCAGCTCTACTGTTACACTGTCCTGTACCAGCTCTACTGTAACACTGTCCTGTACCAGCTCTACTGTAACACTGTCCTGTATCAGCTCTACTGTTACACTGTCCTGTACCAGCTCTACTGTAACACTGTCCTGTACCAGCTCTACTGTAACACTGTCCTGTACCAGCTCTACTGTAACACTGTCCTGTACCAGCTCTACTGTAACACTGTCCTGTACCAGCTCTACTGTTACACTGTCCTGTACCAGCTCTACTGTAACACTGTCCTGTACCAGCTCTACTGTAACACTGTCCTGTACCAGCTCTACTGTAACACTGTCCTGTACCAGCTCTACTGTAACACTGTCCTGTACCAGCTCTACTGTAACACTGTCCTGTATCAGCTCTACTGTTACACTGTCCTGTACCAGCTCTACTGTAACACTGTCCTGTACCAGCTCTACTGTAACACTGTCCTGTACCAGCTCTACTGTAACACTGTCCTGTACCAGCTCTACTGTAACACTGTCCTGTACCAGCTCTACTGTTACACTGTCCTGTACCAGCTCTACTGTAACACTGTCCTGTACCAGCTCTACTGTAACACTGTCCTGTACCAGCTCTACTGTAACACTGTCCTGTACCAGCTCTACTGTAACACTGTCCTGTACCAGCTCTACTGTAACACTGTCCTGTACCAGCTCTACTGTTACACTGTCCTGTACCAGCTCTACTGTAACACTGTCCTGTACCAGCTCTACTGTAACACTGTCCTGTATCAGCTCTACTGTAACACTGTCCTGTATCAGCTCTACTGTAACACTGTCCTGTACCAGCTCTACTGTAACACTGTCCTGTACCAGCTCTACTGTAACACTGTCCTGTATCAGCTCTACTGTAACACTGTCCTGTATCAGCTCTACTGTAACACTGTCCTGTACCAGCTCTACTGTAACACTGTCCTGTACCAGCTCTACTGTAACACTGTCCTGTATCAGCTCTACTGTAACACTGTCCTGTACCAGCTCTACTGTAACACTGTCCTGTACCAGCTCTACTGTAACACTGTCCTGTACCAGCTCTACTGTAACACTGTCCTGTACCAGCTCTACTGTAACACTGTCCTGTACCAGCTCTACTGTTACACTGTCCTGTACCAGCTCTACTGTAACACTGTCCTGTACCAGCTCTACTGTAACACTGTCCTGTACCAGCTCTACTGTTACACTGTCCTGTACCAGCTCTACTGTAACACTGTCCTGTACCAGCTCTACTGTAACACTGTCCTGTACCAGCTCTACTGTAACACTGTCCTGTACCAGCTCTACTGTAACACTGTCCTGTACCAGCTCTACTGTAACACTGTCCTGTATCAGCTCTACTGTAACACTGTCCTGTACCAGCTCTACTGTTACACTGTCCTGTACCAGCTCTACTGTAACACTGTCCTGTACCAGCTCTACTGTAACACTGTCCTGTACCAGCTCTACTGTAACACTGTCCTGTACCAGCTCTACTGTTACACTGTCCTGTATCAGCTCTACTGTAACACTGTCCTGTATCAGCTCTACTGTTACACTGTCCTGTATCAGCTCTACTGTAACACTGTCCTGTACCAGCTCTACTGTTACACTGTCCTGTACCAGCTCTACTGTAACACTGTCCTGTACCAGCTCTACTGTAACACTGTCCTGTACCAGCTCTACTGTAACACTGTCCTGTACCAGCTCTACTGTAACACTGTCCTGTATCAGCTCTACTGTAACACTGTCCTGTATCAGCTCTACTGTAACACTGTCCTGTACCAGCTCTACTGTTACACTGTCCTGTACCAGCTCTACTGTTACACTGTCCTGTACCAGCTCTACTGTTACACTGTCCTGTACCAGCTCTACTGTAACACTGTCCTGTATCAGCTCTACTGTAACACTGTCCTGTACCAGCTCTACTGTAACACTGTCCTGTACCAGCTCTACTGTAACACTGTCCTGTACCAGCTCTACTGTTACACTGTCCTGTATCAGCTCTACTGTAACACTGTCCTGTACCAGCTCTACTGTAACACTGTCCTGTACCAGCTCTACTGTAACACTGTCCTGTACCAGCTCTACTGTAACACTGTCCTGTACCAGCTCTACTGTTACACTGTCCTGTACCAGCTCTACTGTAACACTGTCCTGTACCAGCTCTACTGTAACACTGTCCTGTACCAGCTCTACTGTAACACTGTCCTGTACCAGCTCTACTGTTACACTGTCCTGTATCAGCTCTACTGTAACACTGTCCTGTACCAGCTCTACTGTAACACTGTCCTGTACCAGCTCTACTGTAACACTGTCCTGTACCAGCTCTACTGTAACACTGTCCTGTACCAGCTCTACTGTTACACTGTCCTGTACCAGCTCTACTGTAACACTGTCCTGTACCAGCTCTACTGTAACACTGTCCTGTACCAGCTCTACTGTAACACTGTCCTGTATCAGCTCTACTGTTACACTGTCCTGTACCAGCTCTACTGTAACACTGTCCTGTACCAGCTCTACTGTAACACTGTCCTGTACCAGCTCTACTGTAACACTGTCCTGTACCAGCTCTACTGTTACACTGTCCTGTACCAGCTCTACTGTAACACTGTCCTGTACCAGCTCTACTGTAACACTGTCCTGTATCAGCTCTACTGTAACACTGTCCTGTACCAGCTCTACTGTAACACTGTCCTGTATCAGCTCTACTGTAACACTGTCCTGTATCAGCTCTACTGTAACACTGTCCTGTATCAGCTCTACTGTTACACTATATACACTATTTACATTAAGAGTCAATTCAACACTGAATATAATCATACACTGACTGCCCAAAAAAATGTCCCCCCAGGGATTTAAGTAAGCAGGCAGGTGAGAGCTCCCCATTGGATAATGACCACATGGGTGATTGTGTTTCACCTGGCAACAAGTTATTTAACCCTAACTGATACAGGGAGTAGCTTCTCATTTCTTAATCACCCGTATCAGAAGACATCCTGTAGTTGTGGAGATGATGTTCATCTGTTTCAGAATGCTCACATTATTGGCATGCATCAAGAAAAGGAAACATCTGAGGAGATTGCTGAAACTTCTAACATTGAGTTAAGAACTGTCCAGGGCATTATTAACAACTGGAAGGATAGTGGGGGACCATCAGCAATCATAAAAAAACAACAGGAGAACTCAGGGCTATGTTTAATAGTGAAAGTGAGAGCATTTCCATACGCACAATGAGAAAGGAACTCGAGGGAATGGGACTAAGCAGCTGTGTAGCCTTAAGAAAACCACTTATCAGTGGGAAAAAGGGTTCAGTTTTCTAGGTAGCATAAAGATTAGACTCTGGAGCAATGGAAGAAGGTCAGATGAGTCCAGAGTTACCCTGTTCCAGAGTGATGGGTGCATCAGGGTAAGAAGAGAGGCGGATGAAGTGATGCATCCATCATGCCTAGCGCCTACCGTACAACCCAGTGGGGGAAGTGCTATGACCCGGGGTTGCTGCAGTTGGTGAGGTCTAGGTTCAGCAACGTTATGTGCCCAAAAGAAGGAGGTCAGCTGACTACCTGAATATACTGAATGACCATCAATGGAGTTTCATCTTCCCTGATAGAACACGGGCGTATTCCAAGATGATAATGCCAGGATTTATCTGGCTCAAATTGTGAAAGTGTGGTTCAGGGAGCATGAGACATCATTTTCACACATGGACTGGTCACCGCAGAGTCCAGACCTTAACCCCACTGAGAATGTTTGGGATGTGCTGGAGAAGACTGCGCAGCGGTCCGACTCTCCCACCATCGATACAAGATCTTGGTGAAAGATGAATGCAATTATTATTTCTGGACAGGAATAAATGTTGTGACCTTGCAGAAGCTTATGGAAATGATGCCATGGTGAATGTGTGCTGGAATCAAAGATAAACAAGGTCCAGAGAGATATTAGAGTGAGTGACTGTGATTGGACAGGCAGTGTATTACCTTATATAGAGTAGATAAAACACTAAAGGGTTAATACAACACTATATGGTAATATAAAGTGACAGTTAACAGTCAACACTGTAGGGGTGTGTGTGTGTGTGTGTGTGTGTGAATTAAAACACCGTCAACAGTGTGTCTAACTCCACAGATGCAAACAATATGTATTCTCTATGTACACTGTAAATAGTGTGTGTGTGTGTGTGTGTGTGCGCGCGCGCGCTTGGTCGAAGTTAGTGTTTAGGTTGTTACTGAATGGAATTTTTTAACCCCATGCCAAAGATTATATCTATTTTAATGGAGATGTAAGTGTCTCTAAACCGCTCTAAACCGGTTCGTTTATCAGAAATCTTCCAGAACATTCCTTTCGGTTATTATTTAAATGAGAGACCGTTGGTGTGTATGCAAAAAAAAAGCTCACGAGCTCGCCGATCCTGTCTGACTGAGTGGAGTACAGGAGGTTAAAGCTGTCTCTCTCTCTCTCTCTCTCTCCCTCTCTCTCTCTCTCTCTCTCCCTCTCTCTCTCAGGCGTATGAGGGATGAATGTAGCGTCGCTGAGAACGGGGACATATTAAAGAAACACTTGTGAGAGGATTTAAATCGTGTTTTACCCGGCATGGTGATGATGATGATGATGAAGGTGTTAGCTGAATAAGCTAATCACTGTAACGGTTTCCATGGCGTCCAGAACTTATCCCCGTCCTGCGTCCCATCACACTGTCCTCGGTTCATAGTCCTCCAAACGTCCTCGTGTAATCACATCCGACTCGCCTGCTTCGGGTTTAATCCTAGTGTGTGTGTGTGTGTGTGTGTGTGTGTGTGTGTGTGTGTGTGTTCTGTTAAACACAGATGAAAAGAGCGCGTGAAACCGATGTCTCTGTCTCAGCTAACCCGCTATATTTCCCCCTTTTTCTTTTCTCTTTTTCTTTCTTTTCCAGTTCTCGTCTTTCTCCCTCCTGCGTGTCCACACACTGCTGAATTCCCGGTGTGAGAAAGGCGTGACCGCCGCTTAGAGGAGGAGAAAAAAACCCTAACCGAGCGATCCTGTCTGTAATCGTCGTTTAAAGCGACAGGAGAAGTCTTTCGGGTCGCGTCCCAAATCTCCACGCCCTCCCTACATAGGACACTGTGGAAGAGTGACGTAGACGCTGCACCTAGTGCCCTTAATATAAAACACAGTGCTGTTTGGAACACGGAACTATGGGCTTAAATCCAAATCACCAAAGAGAAAGGTTTAAACACTCAGCTTTAACCGAATAAACACACACACACACACACACACACACTCACACACACACACACACACACACACTCAGTGTGTTCCTGTAGAGAGAGGGATGAAGCGTCACAGCTGAGATCTACAGCGTTTATAAGGCGTTATAACCTCCACTTATAACGTCTACATTCTGATACATGAGCACGTGGCTATCCCCCCCCCGTCTGTCTGTCTGTCTGTCCCCCACCCTCTCTCTCTCTCTGTCTGCCCCCCCCGTCATTATTGTGATTAAACGATGTTACAGAATCAAAATAAATAAATATATAAAGAGAGCAATAAAACCCAGCCGTAGCTTAAAGCTGTAAGAAGATAATCAGTGAGTGATGTTCTTGTCTTTTACAAACCAGATAAAATCCCGTTTTATACCACAGGGTCTCAGGATTAAAGAACCGTATCGGCGCACTGTTGCTATGGAAACAATTAGAGCACTTTGATATAAACCTGCATTACTGTCAAAGCTGCTGCTGTAGAAAACTAATCAACACCTACTGACCAAATCAGAGTTATATAAAATAATTGGAGACACACACGCACACGCACACCAGTGGTCAGTCTCATCCAGACAGGAAGTGAATCAACACTTTTCAAACTCGCCCATGCTTTATCTCTCTAAAGCTGTTCTGAGGAACAATGCAGTGAGTGAAGTAGCTGAAACACAAGGGCTTCAGTCTCTCTCTCTCCATCATAAACAGCTTTGTCTCCTTCATGATGATCTCCAGCTCTGTGGAGGAGATCACTGGCTCGTGAGCTCTAATGGCAGTGCGTGAACGTTTTCCGGTTTCCCTTGTTTTGATTTGAAATGCATCGGTTCTGTGACTTTAAGAGAGCTAGACGGAGGAGAGAGAGAGAGAGAGAGAGAGAGAGTGTGAGATCATTTCAGAGCCCTGGATGAATCAGCTCTTCTGCACGCGCACACACACACACAGCTCCCTAATGAGTGTGTGTGTATCCATGAGAACATATGCTGTGAACATTCTGAAGAACCCGTACACACACACACACACACACACACACACATATATATATATATATATATATTCCTTCTATTCCTACCCATGATGCATTAGTGTAACGAATGCAATTCATTCTCAAAGCTCCTCACTCGTGTGTGTGTGTGTGTGTTACTTCATGACTTCAGGCTTTGCGTAAAAGTCGAGCAGTTCCTCACAGATCTCCTGGAAGAAGAACGTGCAGGCCAGATGTTCAGCTCTCCACATGGAACCTCAAAGTTTTTCCAGCTGTGCTCACGTCACTACAGCGTTCTACAGAAAAATAAAAGGGTTTAGATCGAAATCACAAAAAAACCTAAAACTTCAGAAAGGTAGAACTTCAAACCGCTCTCTCTCCTTCTCTCTTCTTCTCTTTCTTCCTCTCTCTCTCCTTCTGCAGAGAGAAGAATTAAATATGGAGAAATTCCACAAATATTTCTTATATATTTTATAAAATACATATATATAAAATATTTTTTAAGAAAGAAGGAAAGAAAGAAGGAAAGAATGAAAGAAAGCACACATTAACATTGAAAACTTTTTAAAATTGTTTACTTATATTTTATTTTTTAGCATTTTATAGACCAGACATTCCTGAGCTTAGACAAATATAACACATGAAACATGTAAGATATAAGACAGAGCTGCTACCTGAATTCATTCTGATTTCCTTCTAAAACAAAAACAAGTCTTTATAAGGTCAACAAAAACAACTCATGATTAAACAAATAACTTATATTAAAAAATAATCAGCAAATCAACAGGCCGGGATTAATCCTGATCTCTGCTTAGGGACGCTGTGGCTCAGGGGTGAAGGCGCTGGGTCACTGAGCAGAAGGTCGGCGTCCAAGCTATCAACTCTGGGCCCCTGAGCAAGGCCCTTAACCCCACCTGCTCCAGGGGTGCCGTATCATGGCTTGACCCTGTGCTCTGACCCCAGCTTGATAAGCTAGATAGAAAGAGAGACAGAGAGAGAGATCAAATGCTCTGGGCTGTTGATGGGAGGATCAGGGTTCCAGCCACAGCACCACTGTTGGGTAATTGAGCAAGACCCTCAACCCTTTCTGCTCCAGGGGGCTGTGAAGAAAAGAATTCCACTGTGCTGTAAAATGTCTTCAGTTCTTCTTCTGTCAAACCAAACCCTTTTTAAACCCTTGCAGTGTCTCACCTGAAGCTCCACATGAGGAAGCTTTTAAATGCTGCAAATTTATCACCATGACATTAAACTCTATGCAAAATATCAGATCAGATCCAGATTTATTTGCACACAACACTGACGTTCAGTTCTGCTGTGGGATTAGACAGGAAGTGTGGCGGTATTCTGGAAGAAGTGGAGCTCTGGAGACATCCAGTGGTGAAAGTGTGAACTGCAGAATCATTGGATTTGTTGGGTTTATTTTAGACAGGAGCTTTTTTTTTAATTATTTATTTCAATAATTGGATTGGAAATAAATAATAATTGGAATTTTTTTTAAAATTATTTTTATTTAAATCATTGGGTTTGTGTTTCTGGTAATGGTTAAGTCATCTATTTTTATACAGGAGATTTAGAGACCTCTAGTGCTACAAGTGTGAACTGGAGAATAATTGATTTTTTTAAAATACATTTATTTTTATTTAGTTCTTTTATTTTTATTATTTTTTTAACCATTGGATTTGTGTTTCTGGTATTTATGTTGAATTATTTTATACAGTTTGGGAGACATCTAATCACAAAAGTGTAAACTGCAGAATTATTGGGTTTGTTTATTTTTATTTATTTAGATTTTCTGGTATTTATGTTGATTTATTTTATACAGGCATTTTGGAGTTTTTAATTTATTATTTTCCTGGTATGTGTTAAGTCATGTCTGTTTTTATTATACAGGAGTTTTTGGAACATGTTTTGACTTAGAAAAATATAAAAATAAAGATATAACTGAAAAATAAAGGTTTAATGAATGTAATAAGTGTTCGATTTCTCTGAAGGCTTTTATTTTAGAACAGCAGACATTTCATGACAAGCTTAAAACCACAGGAGCCAATAACAGCTGAGGATATTTTTTCTCTCTCTTTTTTTTTTTTAAAAAGCAAAGCTAAATCTGTGGTCCATCTGGAGCGTGGACACGAGTGATGTCCAGTCATGGTGTAGAGAAGGCAGGAAATACCTCAACACACCATGTTAAAAGTCAAGCCAGTTGAAGTTTATTAAAAAAAAAAAAAGGTTAAGTAGTACATAGCTGCATGGAGGAGAAGTGGTTATAGTTATCATAAAAAACAAAACAGACAAGATGGAGGAAATGTACAGGGAAAAATAAAGGAGAGGAGGAAAAAAAACTAAACAACTTAAGGTCAAATGAAACTCCTAAATGAAAAGTAATAATGAAGTCACGCAGGCAGATGTGATGGGAGAACCATGTATAAATATGGACTCGGAATTAAAAAGACCAGTTAAAAAAAGCTTTTACACTCGTTCATCACTGTGAAAGAGAAACGCTTCAGTACGGTCTGTCTCTGCGCTCCTGACGCTGATCCCTACAGAGAGAGGGAGGGAGGGAGGGGGAGGGAGAGAGAGAGAGAGAGATTATCATTAATTTTGGGGAAGATGAACATGGAGGTTTCTGAGGGAATAAGTGTTTAAAGTAGAAGTGAGAAGGAGAACTTGTTCCAGATGTTCCACTACATTAAAGGACCATAAAGAGCAGATGTGAAGCTTAACACAGTAACTCCATTCCTCTGACAGGAAGTCCTGTGTGTTTATTCCTCATGCTCTACATCTATACACATTATACAGGTGGTTTTTTCCTCTATAATGAGACATGAATGTAGAAATCTGTAAACCTGTTGTACCTCATATCCATCTTTCCCGGTCCCATTCCTCTCCTCGCTCCACGGTCCATGGGCGGTCCTCCCCGGATTCCTCCTCTGAACCCTCCTCGGTCCATTCCTCCTCGGCCGCCCCTGAAGCCACCGGGTTCTCCGACCCAGCCTCCACGCATGCCCCCTGGTCCACCACGCTCCATCCCTCTACCTCCACGCAGCATCCCGCCTCTGCCCCGGTCTCCTCCTGAACACACACACACACGTTACACCCCATCACCTACACCGGGGAACTGATTATTCCCCATGTTATTTCAGTGAAAAACTTATTTTAGCTGATCAATTACACAAAATTAATGAAACTCAAGTTATTGCAATATTATAATTATATAAATATTTATTAGAATAATAGAATATTAGAATATTTATTAATTAATTTGGTGTGTGTGTGTTACCTGCAGGAGGTGCCATGCCCTCAGGTCTCGGAGCTTTGCACTGGTTACACTCTGTCCTCCAGGCGAAGTTCTGGTTCCCACAACCACTGCACACACACACACACACGACAACAAGTGAATCACACATACTGAACACAACCCCAGCGAGCGGTGTGTGCTAAGAGAAAGTGTGTGTGTGTGTGTGTGTGTGTGAGAGAGACTCACGGGTTGGGGCACTCCCAGTCTCCAGCTCTCTTCGGGACATTGTTGGCTCCCGGTGGTCCTCCCCAGGCCATGGCACCCCGAGGACCTCCACGAGGAGGGAACCCACCTCTGTCTCCGCCCCGTCCCATCATACCTACACAGCACACACAAAATGAATTAAATACAACACAAAAAAATACATTAATCATGATTTGTGATGCTGAATCAGTGCATAAAATAAACTGAATGATTAAACAGACAGTAACTATTTGTGCCTGGAGAGAGCACAAGAGAGAGAAAGATAGTGTGTGAGCGTGAGAGAGAGAGCAAGATAGAGTGAGAACGATAAGAGAACAAGTGAGAGCGATAGTGTGGTAGAGAGAGACAGAGCATGAGAGAGAAACTGAGCGAGTGTGTGTGTGAGAGAGAGAGAGAGAACACAGGAGAGCTGTACCTCCACGATCCATCATGTTTGGACCTCCTCTCATGGGCATTCCTCCCCTCATCAGCCCTGGTACAGTCTTCCTCCGGGCCATCGACACGTTCAGCCTCCGGCCCTGGAACTCCTTACCTGGATGCAGAGAAGCACAGGAGAGGTGCGAGAGCGAACACACCACCATTAACACACACAATGCATAACAGCTGGGTCTAAACATCTGGGTGTGCACAGAGAGATGTTCTTTATTAACCCTTATTCTCAGTGTTCAGATCAAGAGTTAGAGAGCTCTAACATTCAGGAATAAATCTCTGAAAGTTATGTACTAAAATGATGGTCATGGTATGATGAACGACTGTGTCAAAGTGTGTTTAGAGACCCACCGTTGAAGTACTCCACGGCGGCTCTGGCACAGGAAGGCTCGTCGTAGGACAGAGTGGCGTCTCCCTTCGGTTTGCCCGAGTCTTTATCAGTGTAGATGTTGATCGCCGGCTGGTTCAGGCGACGGTTTATCTGTGACAAACACCATCGCAGAAAAGGGTCACGTTTATATACACGTTTTTACATTTAAAGAAAAAAAAAAAAAGGAAAAATCTCAATACTTATCTAATCAGAGTGAGAGAGGGAGGGAGAGAGAGAGGGAGCAAGTGAGAGGAAAAAAGTGTGAGAAGGAAAGAGAGTGAGAACAAGAGAGCAAGTGAGTGCAAAAAAGAGCGACAGAGAGAGAGAGAGAGAGAGAGAGAGAGAGAGAGAGAGAGAGTAAGTGAGAGTTCACTGTCAGCTGGTGTACACCAGAGCCCTCACCCGTATGGTGCCGCAGTGTTTAAAGAAGTCGGCCATGTCGGGAAGTGTGACCTTCTCGGTCAGCCCCGTGATGTAGATGGTGCTGTTCTCCGACTCGTCCTGCTCTCCGGGGTGTCCTGACACACAACATCATTCAATCAACAGATTCAAAATCAACTCTGGTGTGTGTGTGTGTGTGTGTGTGTGTGCCCCGATACTCACCCTCCATTCCGTCCCTCATGGGTCCTGATGTTCAGAGAAACAAAGAAATAAATAAAGAGAAAGAGAGAGAGAGGGAGAAAAGAAAAGCGTTATGTCCAACAGGAATGAGAAAGCAGTATTTGGTAAATTACTTGGCCGTGACGTGGGTTGGACTTTAGGTTTTCTCTGAACAGGACAATTTAACATGTTTAAAAGAAAAACAAAAAAACACCCCAGTAATAAATAAATAATAATAAACACATCCTGAAAGGACGCCATTTCAAATAACCCTTCCAAAAAAAATTAAATAAATAAAAAATGAGGAACCCCCGCTTTAAAAATAATTCAGACACCAAAGTGGCACAGCAACAGGAAAAAAGGTTACTCAGGCTTTATAAAGGGTTATAAACTCACTAGCCAGTGTAATACTCTGTAGGAACTTACCACCAGGCTTACTGAAGCCACCTCTGTCTCCAGCCATGCTACAGATGAAGATAGGTGAAATTCCATTTAGTCTTGAACCAAGGGGACTTCAACAGCGCATGGACATAACTCTCACTCATTACTCTCTCTTTCTTTTTTTAAATAAAAACCCTCATGTAATACCATGTGGCATGGGTTTGCTGATGATGTAAGCAAAATTATTTTTAAAAAGCATAATTATTGCACAGAACCTTAATTAAACAGAATGAACACAAATATAGGCAAAATAAATAAACAGAAAAAAAACATCTATAAAATTATTGCTTTACCCTTTGAATAATTTCATATATATATATTTTTTTAAAAAGAAATCTAATACAAGTACAAATATTACAATATAACAAAAGAAAAAACATTTAAAGGGGGGAAAAAATTGTTGATTTCAGCGAGTTTTCCTTCACCCCTGTGAGCTGCTGGCTTTGATACCGAAAGAAGGACCTAAAGTAATGACGCTCTGTTACCTGTAGCATACAGATATGACAAAATGTGTTAAAATAAGACTTGAAATAATAATCAGAGTGAACACACAACCCATGTGGAAACACTGCAAAGCTGCAATCTCGCCGAAGAAATTGGAACTTTGAGCATTTCCCCAAACAATTCAACAGACTTGTGCAGGTTTTCACGCTTACCTCTGGACACGTTATATATAGACACTTGGATTAGGGAATAAAAAGAGAAGGATTACTAACTTGGACACGGATCAGATGTGTGGTGGCTCCTCTTCGGGACGATCAAACTCAAGATCTCACATACATTCTTGATTCTCAAACTTTGAAATCGTTAATCATATAAAAATAAATAAAAAATAATTTGATACTCAGACTGAAAACAAAATAAAAATAAATAAATAAATAAAATAAAAATGGCCGAGTTAACTCGAGGCTCGTCTGGGTTAGGATTCTGAATCCGTGAAGGAATTATTTATTTAAAAAATAAATAAAAAGTCTAGTAGTTTCACAAAACAGATCTGAAAAGGAAATTCCCATTTAATATTTAACACGGTTCAGATTCTTCAGCTCGGAAATATTTTTTTTGAATAAATAAGTGAATTTAATGTGTATAATTTTTTTGGGGGAAAAAAATTCTAAAACCTTTACATATTTTGTGTTAAATTCTTATTTACCATTAAGAAAATTATATATTTAATTAAATAAAAAATACATCAAATAATTTAGATTGTGTTTTTGATTTAAAAAATAAAAATTGTATCATTTTTACATTTTTAATATTTTCTGAGTGTGGTTTTCCCCTTGTTTGACCATTCAAAATAAATAAATACAGAACATAAAACCACCATAATTTGTGCCTCCTCTTACCATTCCACTTCTTTTTTCCCCCCAAACCATTGTTTTATTCTCTTATTTTTATTTAAATAACCCAATGTTTGTGAATAATTTCATAAAAGTGAAAAGTTTCCAAACAAAAATTTTTCAAATATTTTTTCTTTTTCTGCAAGGAGCGATTGCTGGGGCCCAAGCACCAAAGATGTTTATAAAGGGTTTGTTTAAGTCAGTATTATGAAGTGGGGGCTGTTACACCTCATCACCAAAATTAAAGGCTGCAATTGTGATATTCACTGGTCCTGTAATATCTCGAGAATGGAGGTCATGCTGTAGGGAAAAAAAAAAAGTAAAAGCAGGTGCTATTGAGCACCAGGTCCAAATTTTTGGGTGAAATCCTGATGACCAGCATTTCTGATGTACACTTCAGGTGTGGTAAGTTTCTGAACATAGCTGATGTTCTGGTGTGTATTAAAATGTTGATAAAGCCCGGGTTTAAGAAGATAAATCTGTTTAAGGACAGAAACCAGCAGCACAGGAAATACACAAAACCCAATAAGATTACATATAAACTCATACAGTTCTCATCCAGAAGTGTTCACATTTAAGGAGAACATTCAGCAGATGAAGAATCGTTAATTTATGGGGAAAATGTTTGTAACAACTCTGGATTGTGATGTGTTCAATCTGCTGCATCTAGAAGGAATTATGGGTAGGGTCCAGTTTCTAAACCTTATGTAGCATCAAAATATAAAAAACCTCAATAAATCTGTTTTAAAAATAAATAAATAACTGAAGTTCTTAATATAACCTCGTTTCTAACCATGAGAAACCCTCTGGAGCATCATGATGTCTAAAGTGACCCACATGAAGATTTGGAGATCGGACTGAGATCAGAACAGAAGTATATCCTTCAACTTCAAAGGGAATGATTGAGTCCTACAGTAGCCTGGACCAGACTAACACCCTTGACCACACGAGGACCTTCTCCAGTCATTCTTTGGAGGTTGAACCTGAAATCCTTCATTCTTTCAGAAATGTAGCATCAAAACGTCAACTGCACTTCCTAATTCATTTTATAAAGCATTTTAAAGTCCAGAAGAAATGGATTATTGAAACATTACCCATTAATTCAAAAGACCTGCAAACTCCACACCAACACACAATAAAAAATAAAACCTATTACACTGTTTAAACTTGTGCCTTAATATTCTCGGTGAAGATGTTCTAGAGCTGACCATTCTGTATAAAGTTTTCTTTATAAATCAAGTCATGATTTAGCGTGTCTGAGACCCAGATAAGCAAGTACACTGCAGTAGACTGAGGTTTACTGTATACCAGGGTGATAAAGTGATGAGCAGGATCACTGAAGAACCAGTGAAGAACTCCATGCTGTTTGTTTGTTAGAGACATGCAACGCAAGCATTTTTACTAGTTTTACTGCCAAATCTAACATTTAAAAAAAAATATATACTTTATGAAAAAACCTCCATTGTATACTTAGCAAAAGCACCAGATAACGACAACAGCACCAGGATAAAAATAACTACTTTGTGGACGTGTGGGTGTGAAGAGAAGGGCAGAGAGATACTGCATGCGGTGTTAAAGGTGGGGGTAACGCAAGACAAGCCCTGAATGTGTATCATTAGTGCTGCAGCTCAAACAATGCAGCCTGTGTTTTTTTGGAAAAGGATCTGGTATGAAGAGCTGAGGAATAAAGCTCTCTGTGGATACACCATCATGCATGTGTGTCTGTTGAAGCAGTATGGCCCAGCTCTGGTTAGCCTGTCTGGGGAGTGATGTGGAGATAAGCTGAAATGGTTAGCATGTCAGAACTTACCCCATGCCACGACCCATCGGGCCACGACCCCGAGGTCCGCCGCGCATCCCTGGCCTGTCGTAGCCATCACGACCGCCACCGTCACCGGGGTAACCTCCACGCTGCGGCGGCTGAGAGCCACCGTAACCTCCACTCACACCACCCTGACTGTAACCACCTGCACGAGGTAGCAGCAGATCATATATTACACATCTAATTAAATAATAAGACCATTTTCATTTAAAAAAATTAGGATTTAAAGTCTCTGATTTCTGATCCCCCCCCCCCCCCCCTTAACAAATATTTATTAGATCTCACAGATTTCAAAAGATGAATGAAAAAATTTAGAAAATGAAATAAGGAATTGTGCACGTTTTATAAAAGGGTGCAAATAATTCTGGATCCTGATGCTGAGGTTGTTAGTGACCCAGAAGGTGGGAGCAGTGACCCTCACCGTAGGGTCCAGGCTGGTCGTAGCCGCCCTGAGGAGCTCCAGGCTGGCTGTACTGAGAGTAGGATCCGTTGGATGGAGGAGGGTAGGCTGTAGATGGAGGCTGCTGGGGTGGACCTTGAGGGTAGGCGGCCTGCTGCTGCCCACCGTAGGCCGATTGCTGGGCCTGGTAGCCGCCCTGGGTGTAGGCAGGCTGAGTGCTGCCGCTGTAACTACAAACCAGAAAGAAAAGAAGGAAAGAGATCAGAAACCAGTATAAACTAAACACCATCTGTGCAACAGAGGAAGCTCAACCATACACCGAAGGCCCCGTAACGCCTCTGCAGTACCTCTGTGGAGCCGAGGCGGCCTGCTGGCTGTATCCTGAGTAAGCGGTCTGGGCACTGTATCCCGGCTGTGTGCCGTATGACGCCTGAGTGGCAGGTGGAGCAGCGGTGGTGGGGGTGTTGGTGTAGCTGCTAGTCCCGTAGGCCTGCGCAGGCTGAGAGTAGCCCTGAGTTCCGGCCTGAGGAGCACCGTAAGCAGCTAGAGAGAGAGAGAGAGAGAGAGAGAGAGAGAGAGAGAGAGACAGAATAAAAGAGAGAGCGCAAGACACAGAGAGAGAGCGTGGGCACAAACATTAACAAAACATGTGATGAATTTATGACATTAGTGCTAAAGTTTTTCATTATCATTACACTGATGTACATTTTTACATTCAACTCTTTCTAAATACTTTATGCACTGCTACGTCTTTAAACAGAACTTTAACATATTCTGTACTCAAATGCTTCTTATAAATAAAAAAAATAAATAAATAAGGAAGCCTGACTGCTACAAGCTCAAAGAAAGTTTTAAGTGTGCTTCAGTGGTCTAACCCTTAACTCAAGCTCAATAATCAGACTACACTCAGCATGTAGGCCAATAATCTGATCTCTTTAAAACTGTGCATCTAAACCCTGATCTTCTGCAACAAAAACATCGGTCTTGAAAGGGGAGAAAAAAAAAGGACCAGACTTAAATATTAGCCAGGCATGAGATGAATCAGAGACTGTGCTGACAAGTTATTCGTTTTGATCAAACCTGGAGCGGTGGATTGTCCGTACGAGGCTGCATACTGCTGTTGCGTGTATCCTCCAGCAGAGGATGCTGTCTGGCTGTAAGCAGAGTCGCCTGCGGCAGGCTGGGCGTATGACCCATAGTCCTGCTGAGTATAACCCTGCTGATTCACACACACATTACTCTACAGGCATGCAAACATCCTGCAAATAAGCATTCCTACTTTAAATTTACGTTTCTATATTTAAATGACTCACAGCATACCTTTCTAATTTATTCTGCACTTCAGTCTCCCCTTACCTCTACTTATTACTCCAATTAAAATTTTTTTTATTATTATTTAATTTATTAATTAACAAGGATTGTGAAGATACCTGTGCCTGTGTTTGTCCGTATCCCTGAGCAGGCTGGGCTGCATATGAGCCGTACCTGCAGAAACATGAAAGCCACTCAGTGCACTGTGACGTGGTCAGTCGTGATCACTACACCATAACGTGGTCAGATCCTGATTGGTCATTAATCCTCCATAACAGCAGCGCAGGTTTATATCAACACCCTTGCTCTAATACGTTATTGTTTCCATAGCAACATCTTCACAGGAACACACCAGATAATCGGATATGGAAGGAGTCTCCAGTGTCAGGAAACATGACATGCTGCGATTTTTTTTATTTTTATTTGTCTTAGAAAACTTCAGAGAATAAAGACAAGCTGGTGAGGGACAGAGTGTTTATAGCTGCTACAACAGAACAGAACAGAAACAGCCTTTATTTATCACATATACATTACAGCACAGTGAAATTCTTTCTTCGCATATCCCATCCTTGGAGGTTGGGGTCAGAGCGCAGGGTCAGCCATGATACGGCGCCCCTGGAGCAGAGAGGGTTAAGGGCCTTGCTCAAGGGCCCAACAGTGGCAACTTGGCGGTGATGGGGCTTGAACCCCTGATCCTTCCGGTCAACGACCCAGAGCTTTAACCACTTGAGCCACCACTGCCCTCAACCTTACAAGATAAGTGATTACAGGAACTAACCTGATTCACTGACAACATTTTATTTAAAAAAAAAAAACAAAACCTTGATATCATTGTCTAATGAAAATAGTTGTTAAACTGCTGTTGTGTAAAGAGAAATAAACACCAGGGGTCACTCTGTATTTGTATGATTTATGGACAGTGCTGTGGAAACACTTACGCTTGCTGGGCACCAGCCTGATTATAGCCACTGTAATCTACAAAGACAAAAAGGAGAAGAACATAAACATCAGGTTCATAAACGTCACTCGATCGCTTCAAACTCGTTATAAACGGCCACGTTATTAACGTGAGGAGGAACACCGTGCAGTGTAAACTCCAGCTCTCTCAAAACTGGGGGCACAAACTTTTGCACCCGGCGATGTTCCCCGTCTCGTAGGTGTTTATCAGGCTAACAGACGGCGGGAAAGTTAAACCAAACAGAAAAGTTATATTGTGTTTATATTTGTATAAATATATGTATATAGTGTTTTAATTCGGACAGGAGTTATGATTAACCGTTACACGTGTCACGTGAGCTTTGTAAAAAAAAAAAAAAGAAAAGAAAGAATACACGCTTAATGGAGCTAGCCGGCTAGCTAACTACAGCTAAAATCTCGCCATTTATCTCACGGTTTGCGCTTTCCTTTATTATCGCTGCTCACCTCAGTGTGTACACATAGATGTATAAATAGTTATATATTTTCCTAAATCTAGTTAACGCTTTAAAAACCCGTTTTAGATTCACACGTACAGATTTGAGCACGAGCCAGCCGGATGCTAACCCGGCTAACTAGCTAGCTAGCTGCGTTGTTTGACCTAACAAAACAATTCCAGGGTCGTTGTTGTATTTTCCCCCAAACAACAAAGGCATATTTAGCAGATAAGTCACACGGTTACACAATAAACGTGTAAAAAAAACACAAGTTTAGAAAATATTTTTCTTGCTAAAGCTAAATTTATTAAACAGTTAGAAACCGCACTTACTTGTAACCGACGCCATTTTCGCTGCTACCGATAAAGGGACCAGCACGCATGCGCGATTCAAATGTTGTCGCGCAAGCAAGGTGATTGAAATACGCATGCGCAAAAAACTGTTCTGGAAATACCAATGTTACTTCATTGGGGTTAAATGTTTAAAGATAAGCGAATGCACTGGTTTAAAATTGTAATTTGAATCTTTATATATTTATTAGTTGATACGTTTTTAAACTTTATGTATTATTGGAAATGAATGAACAGGAATACGTGCGTGTGCATTTTTTTTTAAACATGCGTGAATGGACTCGCCTAACAGGAAGCGCTCGTGTCAAAAGTAAACCTTTGAGAAATCGAAAATACAATATAATCTAGGAATGAAGAAATAGAAGCTTCAGTTAGTTTTCTAACTCATTGTTAACATTTAAACTATGTGCTTGTGACAGAGTTACTTAAAGATATAACTGTGTAGCTAATAATCATTCCTAGCTAGCTTGTGTGTGTGTGTGTGTGTGTGTGTGTGTGTGTGTGTATAAGCTCAGATGATGAAACTAGCCTCATGGACTTGGAGTATATAGAAGTGATAATAGAATAGAACAGAAATTTTTGACATGTTTATCAGATGATCCAGCAGGCTGTGTTAGCATGTGGTCATGGATGTGGTTGGGATCCAGTAGATCAGGTGGATCAGGTGTGTGTAGTGGCACAGCTCTGATCCTGATCCTGATTTTGTTAGTCTGGCTTTGTGGAATCCGTGCCAGTCTGAGTTTAGGGCCAGGAGGTGAATTCCCAGGTGTCTACGGTAAGTTAGGTCTTGCATGAATATTAGACTTGATCATCTGCACCATCACGATTGACTCTTTCTTTCTTGTTGTAGATTTTATCTTCTACGCAGTGAGTCATGAGGAGTTTGTGTCTTTGGTCCACGACGTCTCACTCTTGGCGTATCTCGGCCCAAGGCAGGAGAGGAAATGGGGCACGCTGGTCTTCCTCGTCCTGTCTTTTGCCTCTACAGTGCTCCTTCCTCCCATTTATGCGCTCTTCCTCTTCGTGACCGGGGACGAGGCCAGTCGGATCTGTGGCTACTCAGGCGTCCAGCTGGCTCTGCTGGCGGCTCAGTGTCGACAGAGCAAACGGAGACGAGTCCTGCGCTATCTGCCTTCCTGGTCCTTGCCTTGGCTCGTCCTGCTGGTCGATTTGTTCCTTCTTCCGAGCGCACCAGGACTTCTGCATTTCTATGCCATCTGCCTGGGGCTTAACTGTATCTTTTATCTTGACTACTAAATAAAATGAATAAGGGGACTGGTGGCTCAGTGGTAGGTTTCTTGTCTACCATGCGGAAGGCCTGGGTTCTCTTCCCAGCCAATGCCCAAACCCCAGCCACTGGATGCAGTGCTGGTCCCAAGCCTGGATAAAAATGGGAGGGTCAGGAAGGGCATCTGGCGTGAAGTTGTTGTGTGTGGCGACCCCTCACACATGTAAGGAGCAGCCTAAAGATCAACAACAACTTAATAAAATGAACATGAAATAACTTTTATATGTTATACATAAATCCTTAACTTATTTCCCAGACAGCACCGAGTTAATCGAGATCCTGCAGCGGCTTGAGGGTCTGGGAGTGTGCTCCTGCCTTCCACCGGGGCTTTACGTTTCCAATAAACATCAACTCCCCACCTACATCAGCCCCACACAGAGGTCATTACACCACTTCACATGAAACACCTGACCTGTCCGTCCTTCACAACATTCACTCACTACACAGAGGAGAACGTAATGACATCACAAGGCTCCTTGTGTTTGTTTCGTATGTTACAAAAACTCCTCAATCTTTTCTGTATATTATAATAAATATATAAATAATGGCTTAATTTGGTTTGCTGACTGTGTCTTGTGCACTCTCAGGAATAAAAGGTCACAAACGTGATGCATTATGATGATTTCTTGTTTCTTTTCAGATCATTACCTCATGTCGACTCTCACACAGGACGCCTCGCTTCTACCAGCAGGTCCCAGTTAGAGGCTCACACACACACACAACCGTGGACACACACCACACCCGAGTGGCCACAGGAACCTGTTACGGCATCAGACGAGCAGCTGCTGGACGAGGAGTTGCTGCGAGCGGGGATCCTGGCGTCGCTGCAGGACGCTCCTGAAGGCACAGGCGATAAAGTGGAAGTCCAGAAATCCTCAGTGTCTTCGCTCAGGTGTGTGACGTGCTTAAGAGTTTTTAATATTGTTTTTTAATCTGCAGCAAAACAGAACAAACCTTTTAACCTCAAATCACAGCCAGCTCTCACACTGAAGCTGTTCTGGACAACTTGCCGGAACTTCCTGTTGATTATACGTACATTATTGATGGAGGGCAGCCATCTTGGAGAACTTGGGACACTTAGGCTCTGCCTCCAAAGATTTAAAAGCTGTAAATGATTTTGTGTGATATTACGCTTCCACTTTGAGCTAAAATGTGTAAATAATTGTAAATTAAATTAGATGTTTAGATTAAAGAAGATTTGTGCTTTATTAGCTATATTAGCATCACTACAACTCTTTCCTCTTCCTCTGATCAGGCTGCAGCAGCTGGAGAAGATGGGCTTCCCCATGGAGAAAGCCGTGGTGGCTCTGGCGGCCACTCCGCACCTGGACGGAGCCATTTCTCTGCTGATCGATGACCAGGTCGGTGAGGACGCCGTGGTCATCTCTAAAGGGAAGAAAGCACCGAGTACCTGACTCAGGCACCTGTGGAAAACATCCCATAATACTAACAAGATCTAAAAGATTCATCTAAGTGACATCAGACTGAATCAGACCGTTTATTTCTGTCTGTTACGTCTGGAGCAAAAAACAAAACAAAAAAAAACAAGTTTTATTTTTTACATTCTGTAAATGGGTTAGGGCTTTCACGTGTGTGTGTGTGTGTGTGTGTGTGTGTGTGTGTGTGTGTGTGTGTGTGTGTGAGAAAGAGGAGAGATTCAAGATTCAAGATTCTTCTTCCTTCCCGCTGTACAATCAGCAAAATGATCAAAATGTTATTAAAATAAAAAAAAAATACAGAAATAATTCCCATCTATAGATATAAGCTTAAACAAACAAATAAATAAATATATAAATATCTGGCAGTAAAAAAAAACAAAAACAAACCTAAATCATTTTCTTCATTTTATGAAAATAAAATAAAAAACATTTATTAAATTTTTATTAGTTAATATATGAATGTATATACTGAAGGGTGTATTTTGTTTTTTGGTTTCTTTTTGTCCACAGAATGAATTAGAATTTCTTATTTTTAAGAGGAATGTGACTTTACAACATTTATTAACTGAATTAAATTTATTAATATTTATTTTGTGATGTGGTTTATTTCTGAGATGGAGGATAGCTGTGTGTGTGTGTGTGAGGAGAAAATATATATAGAGAGTTGAGTTCTAAATTTAGAATTAATAAGATAAATTATGCTAATTATTTGTGGTTTTATTGGCTGATGGTGATGTAATGATGACACTGACCACAGACACAAAAGATCAAGTTTTAAAATCAAAGAAAAGAAGACGAAACACTTTATTGTTTTAACACCATTCCAAACACTTACAAGACAGAATCCAAGCAAAAAGACTGGAAAAGCCGTAAAATACCGAAGGAAGAGAATAATCCCGTGTGACGCTGCACTGCACTGCACTGTCTGGCACGCAGTGTGACGTCGTACAGAACGCAGAAACATCAACTCATGACTGCTTTTTAAATAATTAACAATTAGAGATTAAAAAAAGAAAACGAGACAAAGGACGAGTCTTTATTTAGGAAAAAAAGGAAGTCAGTCAAGTGTTTTATCAGTCAGGAGGATGATATTAAGCAACAGACAAAATAAAAAAAATTTAAAAAATTCAAGTTGCAGGTAAATTTTCTCATCAATTAGACTTATTTTTATTTATTTATTTTTTAATGAACTGTTCCTCAGTAGGGCAGCTCGGTGGCTTAGTGGTCAGCACTGTTGCCTCACAGCAAGCAGGTCCTGGGTTTGAATCCCAGCAGCCTTTCTGTGTGGAGTTTGCATGTGCGTGGGTTTACTCTGGGTACTCCGGTTTCCTCCCACAGTCCAATAACATGTATATTAGGTTGATTGGTAATTCTAAATTGCCCGTGGTTGTGTGGCCCTGTGATGGACTGGTGACCTGTCCAGGGTGTACCCCTGCCTTTTGTCCAATGTGTGCTTGGAAATGCTCCAGCAGATCCCCGTGACCCTAATTAGGAAAATGGATGGATGACCCTCACTGAAGCACCTGAACTGATGTGTGTGTGTGTAGCTCTGTAGAAGAAAAAACAGTTCTTCTTTAAGGGTTCTCTGATTAATTAAAGGTCTTTATACATGTAGAAGGTTGAAAGATTCTCCTGAAGAACAGCCAGAGAACCCTAAAGAACCTTCTGTAGATGGTGTAGGTCATGATCAAGATCACTTTTTTTTTTTTTTTTTAAAAAAAGAAAGAAACTTCCCTGTAAGTATCTCTGACTGATTGACCAGAACATTTCGTCTTGTTTTTATTTTAATAGCAGTCATTAGAATTGAATCCTCGTTAATCAGAGAGGTGACGGACGCCGAGTGAACCCTACACTACTTCAACCCAGGGTTTTTTTTACCTAAGATTCAGTGTTTTTGCTGCATGAATACAAATTTGTTTTTTGAGTGACAGATGTCACGTCCAATCAGAGGGAAGAATTCCATTCACAAACTTTTCCGCTTTTTCTGATTCGTCCTTGTTTTGGATTTTTCAGCAAGGATTTGAACTTTAAATTCTGCTTTTCTACGACTACGTTCAGTAAAACGATTTGAAAAAGTAAAAAATGCACCTGATTCCAAAATCCTATCGTCTTTTTAAAAAAGTGAGAACGTTAATGACTTTGACAAAAATGGACACGAAGTAACGTGATGTAGTGAATTTAGGCAAAAATAAGAGCTAAAATATCGAACCCTACTGGTGCTTGGACCCCTACTAATCACTGCTTATAGGATCAGTATGATTCTATAAGCAGCGATTAATAGGGGTCCAAGCACCAAATCACAAAATCTCCACGTTTATGGCTGAACACTTAGGAAACTGTAAGCTGTTTTATGCAAATGGTTAAAATGGTGTGAAAAGTCAGTATCAGCCAAGATTCAGGACATTTCCTGCCAAATTGTGGGTTTCTACAGTACATTTCATGTTTTTTTGGCTCAATAAACTTCAGGCTGAAAAGAAAGAAAGAAAAAAACAGCAGTGTTTCCAAGCATGACTTTTTTTATGATGAAGGAACGACTGTAGAGGGCAGGGTTCATGTTTCATCTCTGTACAACCTCAGAAAAAATCGGATAAATAAAATAAACCTCGGGCTGAGATGATGTAGTGTGCACTTGGCGTTAGTTCTACCTGCAGTGGAAACCCAAAGCTCTGATCGTTCTTCATGACGCTGTAGTAAGAAATTCCAATGAAACTACAAATAAATACAAAGAGATTACACCACGTCAAAACGTCAAGTGTCAGGTAAGTTCGGTTTAACGTAAAGCCTTCGCAATGGGGGGGGGGGGGTTCTATTTCGTTTTTATTTCTCGAGTAATAATAATAATATAATAATAATAAAAAACATCTAAAATAGTGCATTTAATGCTAGGGAGGATAACTAATTTATTGCTTAAAGGTTTGAAAAACGAATAGTGAATACGTGTGTACTTTCCTACATACAATACATTTCCTACCTTCCCTAAGGGGTCTGTTAAAATATATATAAAGAGACTTCAGCGAGTAATAACCTGATGTTCTTCTCCGTCATGTGTACCAGCTTGTATCGTCCCCTTATTGTCCCAAATAACCGTTACTCCAGCACCGTTAGAATGAGTGTACAGTACATTTCATCTCTCTCTCTCTCTCTCTCTCTGTTTTTACAAGCAAAATGGAGTCTGAAGTTAAAGACTGACTTCCAGTTGAGATGGTGAACTTCTGCAGCACTTGGTTCTTTCCCTGAGGTGTTTCCCCCTTCCCCCTCCTTTTCTTATTGAATGGTACGTTCCAGAGTGAGCGAGTGGATCTGTAGGACGGTTCGTGTTATAGGGACTTGTGAGGGTTTGCCAGTCCAAGCTGGATCGAGAGGTTGACCCTTTAGGACTTCCCTCGGATTTTAGACTCGGTAAAGAGGGGCGGCGGTTTGACCCGGAAGGGCAGGACCCCGGCACGCTTGTTCCGGAAGAAGTCCGTAGACGAGGTGCTGAACGGACCGTCTCCGGATCCTCCATCTGGCTCTGTGAGAGATAGAGTGGCAAAAAAACTGGTCTAAGATCAGACTCAAAACATCATCATGTGGAGGAAAACAACTGGCCTTCTAATGGAAAAAAAAAACATTTTCACTAAATACAGTGCAGGACACGGATCACTGGACAGTGACGTCTTCATGACTATCCGTAAGTCATGTGAGAAATTCAACTATAATGGAAGCTAACCTAGGATATGCTGGAGTTACCGCTGACACTGGAGACTCTTTCCATAAATGTTAAAGTAAATAATAGTAAAATTCTCACGTTTTAAATTGTTTATTTAAAGTTTTCACTGTACACATCCTGGTGAAACACCTGTTGCTATGGTAACGATAAGGTATCAGAAACCCGCGCTACAGTCAGATCTGCTGTAAAAGAGAATTAATCAACACTTTCTGACCAATCAGTGTCCAGGATTCAGAAGCACTGTGATGTAATAACTTTTCCTTAAGTAGCAGTATATTCGCTTGGGAAAGTTTTCCCCTCTGGTTGTAGGGATTTGTGGAGGATCTGGACTGAGGATTTCCACTTGGGCCCGGATCGTCTGGCTGTTTTTACCGGGTCTGAAGCGGGTCTAGGGGTTTCACCAGGACTGGATGAGAAAACTGTTAGAGAATTTCAACACATCATTGTCCATCTGCACTTAACTTCTAGATACTTTTTATTTTAAAAGGAAAAGAAAATGCTCGAGTCTATTTCTGTAGACCAGCACCAACTTGTAGCTCACTTTTAATGCTTTAAGGCTTTATAACTGCATTGACAACTCGCCCTGTCTGTTCCTGAATTCTTTACCAGTCCAGCAGAGGGCAGCACATTGCAGGATGCATCGTTACCTGGCCAGATGATCGCCTCCAGCAGCTGCACCCTGCGAGCCAGCAGCTCCAGGTCAGCTTGAAGGTCTTGCAACATCTTCAAACTAACGTCCTACCAAGTCAGATCAAGAGCAGTGAGGTTCCCGCATCAGGTTAGCAGGGTGCTGCTGGGGGCGGAGCTCTGTTCCCTGAGTGCTTGTCCGTCCCCTCGTTTCCCACCACCCATGATCTGATCTGACCCCTCTGACCCCGTGACCTTTTGCCCTGCCGACTCACCGTGGATACCGATCATAGTCTCGAGGATTAAAACCCTCTCGGCTAAGATCTTCAGCGCCTCACGGATTTGGTGTATGCCGTCCCCCTGTGGAGACAGATACAGCCGTCAAGTTACATGAGCAGTAGCCAGACCAAGCGCCACGATGCAGAGACGTTCCAGTCGTATAGTTATTCAATATTAGAAGTTAAAAGGGTTAAACATACGATTCAAGACATTAAATAAAAACATCTGCCCCCTGTAGGTACCCCCCCCAGCCCCACCCTTTATTTCGATCTCAGTTTGTCTTTGTGTTTCTTCTGTAGGTCATGCTGTAAGGTAAAAGAACACGAGCATGCAGGTAACAGGCCAGGCCATAGAATCTGGATCATGCAGGAAACATCAACATACAGAGTTTAAGATGAACGACTCGTTACGAAACAAAAGAGAAGTGTTTAAAGCTCATTTAGAGTCCATGTTTTCTCTATACATTTTTCTGGTCCTGAAATGAGCAAATGTCAGCAGGAGGAAGTTGTAGGAATTGTTCAGAACAGTTAATGAAATAATTAAATGCTAATTAAAGAATTAAAGTTTGGTCATATTATGATTAGCTAACTAGCCTTACTGCTAACTGAATTGAGCTGTAGGGAAAGATATTTGGTTACTGTTATAGTCTTAGATTCAGTTCACGAAATGTTTAATCAACTAAAAAATTCCCAAATTCCTTCTCGAGTATGAAGTAAAGTTTTTCTCCTTTTTCGATCTGCGTGTTCCAAATGAATTGCAATGTTTAAATGTTTAAAGGGAGTGACAAATATTTTTGGACTGACTGTATACCGCAGACGCAACTAATTTATTATATAATTTAAATCCTCTAATTTATTCTCTTCATAATCCAGGAGACGGACATATTTTCTAAACAATAAGACAGAAGGTCATTACCTCGTGTGATCGTTTCAGACCAGATCGTTAATTTTTATCACGGCTAGTCTAAGGTTTCCATGCCGGACATCCGTCACGTCCGAGTCGAAGAAATATTTTGCAGGACGCGAAGCTCCGATTGGTCCTAACACTACAGGGTATCGTAGCCGAGGAGGTTATTGACGACTCGGTGGTGAACTGAGCGCAGGGTTATGTACAAATTAGTGCGTGTGAGGGAAAGGAGGAGATTCAACCGAGCCAAATAAAACAGTTCTGGTGTAATGAGAGGATTGCTTATCGTTCCTGGCTAGCGTTTTGAAAATTCATTGGGAAAACAATGAATGGATGCACAGGGAATAGTGTGTGTGTGTGTGTGTGTATGGAGGAATAAATGATGTGCATGTCTCCCGAAGCGAGAGAGATGAGGCACATTAGAGGCAGTACATCATCAGTGTATTATGATTAATCGCGGGTCTGTGGGTTTTATCTCTATGAGTCGTGTTACAAACCAGAACCAGGTCCAAAAGAAGGATCTGTGGAACCTGGGCCGCTGAATGACCGTGGAGTGTGGAGTGAGTAAAGCGGTGACCGTGTCGTCTGTGATGGAGTAGAGGAGTGATCCGGACAGACAGGTCATTTGTTTAAAGAGAAATCCTCTGTGGCTGTTAAAGTGGAGCTCAGAGAGTCCAGCGTGAGAGCAGGCAGGAAGGAACGTTCACAAACAGCAGAATGAGACAGAGCCATGCAGCAGCAATGCATTGTGGGAAACTGGAGGATAGCTGTATCCACTCCCCCCCCCCCCATTAACCCCCACAGTAACCATCACCCAAATCCCAACACAGCAGCGCTGATCCATCACACCGCCATTACTCACATTCACTACAGCACCCAGGGCTAGGGATACACACAACCTACACACACACACACACACACACACACACACACACACACAATCTACAGACACACACAGACACACAATCTACACACAATCTACACACACACACACAATCTACACACACACACCCTACATACACACACACACACACACACACACACAATCTACAGACACACACACACACAGACACACAATCTACACACACACACAATCTACACACACAACCTACACAAACACAATCTATGCACACACACCCTACATACACAACCTACACACACACACATGCACACAGACACACACAATCTACACACACACACAACCTACACACACACACACACACAATCTACACACACACACAACCTACACACACAGACACACAAGCTACAGACACACACACACAATCTATACATGCACACCTTACATACACAACCTACACACACACACATATTCTACACTCACACACATAATCTACACACAAACAATCTACACACACACATACACACACACTTCAAACACACACAAGTACAACCCGTGCACACACACACAAACACACACACCCTAATTCACTCATTTGAACTGGTTTAGATTAGATATCACCACATTAAAGGAAAACTCCAGAATTTTTAACCTCATCTCCGTCCAGTGTATCTGTATTCTCCCTCAGTTCTCTGGACTAGAATTCAAACCCTGGTGTGTTTGAGTGAACGCTGTAGATTAGACTAGATTTCACTCACTAGTTTGTAAAGCTAAACATCTTGAATAAGAAGTTTTTAAGACTTTTGTTTCAGACACACGTCTGATCATTACTGTGTTCCAGTTGAACCGGTGAAGTTTTATACACAGAGCTCGTTAACAGTAAACAGATTTTAATAAATTCTGGAGTTTTCCTTTAATCTCCGGAATAAACAGAATTCCTCTTTCATGTTCCTTCTGTTGCTAGGTGAACTGAAGGTGCTGAGTATTGTGTGTGTGTTGGTTGTGTGTTTGCCGAGTCCGAGGCTGAGGCGGTGAGTGTGAGCTCTTGGCGTGGGGTCAGTAGGTGGGAGTAGGAGGATCAGACGGTGAACACTCAGTGACACAGCACCCCGCCACCAACAAACAAACAAACAAACAAAAACAACACAATCAGAGCGGTAAAAGTTGCCCACGTATGCTCACACGCTAAAACGTTGCCATCATGACACACTGATCAGACCTGCCTGAGGTTGCTCTGCTGGGCGTGGCCTAATGTATGACCCACTGTCCGAGACTTCTACTCTCACCCAGGAGCTTAGGATTGCACTCAGTAGACTAGATTAGATTTCACATTCTAGATTAGATAAGATTTCACTCAGTAGATTAGATAAGATTTCACTCAGTAGATTAGATAAGATTTCACTCAGTAGATTAGATAAGATTTCACTCAGTAGACTAGATTAGATTTCACATTCTAGATTAGATAAGATTTCACTCAGTAGATTAGATAAGATTTCACTCAGTAGATTAGATAAGATTTCACTCAGTAGATTAGATAAGATTTCACTCAGTAGACTAGATTAGATTTCACTCAGTAGATTAGATAAGATTTCACTCAGTAGGTTAGATAAGATTTCACTCAGTAGACTAGATTAGATTTCACATTCTAGATTAGATAAGATTTCACTCAGTAGATTAGATAAGATTTCACTCAGTAGACTAGATTAGATTTCACATTCTAGATTAGATAAGATTTCACTCAGTAGATTAGATAAGATTTCACTCAGTAGATTAGATAAGATTTCACTCAGTAGATTAGATAAGATTTCACTCAGTAGGTTAGATAAGATTTCACTCAGTAGATTAGATAAGATTTCACTCAGTAGACTAGATTAGATTTCACATTCTAGATTAGATAAGATTTCACTCAGTAGATTAGATAAGATTTCACTCAGTAGATTAGATAAGATTTCACTCAGTAGATTAGATAAGATTTCACTCAGTAGGTTAGATAAGATTTCACTCAGTAGATTAGATAAGATTTCACTCAGTAGACTAGATTAGATTTCACATTCTAGATTAGATAAGATTTCACTCAGTAGATTAGATAAGATTTCACTCAGTAGATTAGATAAGATTTCACTCAGTAGGTTAGATAAGATTTCACTCAGTAGATTAGATAAGATTTCACTCAGTAGATTAGATAAGATTTCACTCAGTAGGTTAGATAAGATTTCACTCAGTAGGTTAGATAAGATTTCACTCAGTAGATTAGATAAGATTTCACTCAGTAGACTAGATTAGATTTCACATTCTAGATTAGATAAGATTTCACTCAGTAGGTTAGATAAGATTTCACTCAGTAGATTAGATAAGATTTCACTCAGTAGATTAGATAAGATTTCACTCAGTAGATTAGATAAGATTTCACTCAGTAGGTTAGATAAGATTTCACTCAGTAGATTAGATAAGATTTCACTCAGTAGGTTAGATAAGATTTCACTCAGTAGATTAGATAAGATTTCACTCAGTAGGTTAGGTTAGATTTCCCATTCTAGATTAGATGAGATTTAACTCAGTAGACTATATAATATTTCTCTTGCTAATTTAGATTGGATTTCTTTTCCTAGTTTAGATTAGATTTTTGCTAGACTTGCTATGTTAGATCAGATTTCACTCATTTGTCCCGATTCTTACTAGGTTAGGTTAGCCGCCAATTTCTAGGTCAGATTAGCGATCATTTTACCAGGTTAGATTAGATTTAACTTGTTAGTTTGCTTCATGGCTAGTTCACTCAGTAGCCTTGATTTCTCTTGGTAGACTGGATTAGCGGTCAGTTTCTAGGTTAGATTAGAACTTGCTACTGGGTTAGATTTGATTTCTGTCACTAAATTAGATTAGATTTCTGTTGGAGGAAGGACTGAGGTAAGCTTTGTGATTGGTCGACGTGAAGCTTACATAAGCACAGCCCATGATTAGCCCTGCCCACTTTACGTTTAAAAGGAATGTGATGATTAATCAGACTTTGAGCTGCAGATTGTGACCCTCGTGAGAGAGCGTCAGATCAGACTTCACATTCAGATCAGCGTACCTGGGCAACTCAGTACCAAAATCATATCCACACCCTGAAGTGACCATCAGAGCAAAAATGACCACAGACACACCCAACACCATGAACAGGAAGTGAGCGCGAGTGAAGCAGCATCCTGTCAGTGCAAGTTCCTTCTGAAATACACTTAATCCTCCATGATTTCTCTCTGAGATACACTGATGTGGAAAGTGCACTGAGGGATAAAGCGTGATGTTAACGTCCATCACAGTGGACAGGACTGGAGCCAAAATCAACATAAACATCATCAGCAGCATGAGGAAGAAAACCGCTAAATATCTGATCAGGAAAAGAGTTACAGCAGAGACACGTGTCCCGTATGATCATTACAGCATTATAGCACTCTCTACTGTCTCCCGGTCTCACCTGTAGGGGTCAAAGGTTAAAGTGTGTGTGTGTGTGCGCGTGTGTGTGTGTGTGCGTGTGTGAGACAGCAGAAAGCCCGTCTCAAACACACTTACCGGAAGGCCTTTCTCCCCTGGCTCACCCTTAGGCCCTGGTTCACCCTGCAGAGAGACATGCAGTCATCACTGTGCTGTAACTCTAATGATAACTAATAATCATCACAGAAAGAAAGAAAGAAAGAAAGAAAGAAAGAAAGAAAGAAAGAAAGAAAGAAAGAAAGAAAGAAAGAAAGAAAGAAAATATGAAGGAGATTAAGAAGGTAATAGAGGTGAAGAAGATGACAGAATTGATAGAGGTGATTAAGGTAATTAAGTTGATAGAGGTGAATGAGGTGATGGAGGTGAATGAGGTGATGGAGGTGAATGACGTGATGGAGGTGAATGAGGTGATGGAGGTGAATGAGGTGATGGAGGTGAATGATGTGATGGAGGTGAATGAGGTGATGGAGATGATAAAGGTGATAAAGGTAAGGGAGGTGATGATGGTGACTGAAGTGACGGAGGTGACTGAGGTGATCGAATTGAATGAGGTGATGGAGGTGAATGACATGATGGAGGTGATAGAGGCGATGGAGGTGACTGAGGTGACAGGTGATGGGGGTGATAAAGGTGACTGAGATGACAGAGGTGACCTAGATGATAAAGATAACACAGATGATAAAGATGACTGAGGTGATAGAGGTGACTGAAGTAATGGAGGTGACTGAGGTGATGGAGGTGACTGAAGTGATGGAGGTGACTGAGGTGATAGAGATGATGGAGGTGACAGGTGATGGAGGTGACTGAGGTGATAGAGGTGATGGAGGTGACTGAGGTGATGGAGGTGACTCAAGTAATGGAGGGGACTGAGGTGATGGAGGTGACTGAAGTGATGGAGGTGACTGAAGTGATGGATCTGATAGAGGTGATGGAGGTGATGGAGGTGACTAAGGTGATGGAGGTGACTGAAGTGATGGAGGTGACTGAAGTGTTGGATGTGATAGAGGTGATGGAGGTGACTGAAGTGATGGAGGTGACTGAGGTGATGGAGGTGACTGAAGTGTTGGATGTGATAGAGGTGATGGAGGTGACTGAAGTGATGGAGGTGACTGAAGTAATGGAGGTGACTAAGGTGATGTAGGTGACTGAAGTGATGGATGTGATAGAGGTGATGGAGGTGACTGAAGTGATGGAGGTGACAGATGATGGAGGTGACTGAGGTGATAGAAGTGACTGAGGTGACTGAGGTGATGGAGGTGAATGAGGTGATGGAGGTGACTGAGGTGATGGAGGTGACTGAAGTGATGTATGGAGCTGACAGGTGATAGAAGTGACTGAGGTGACTGAGGTGATGGAGGTGACTGAGGTGATGGAGGTGACTGGTATGATAGGGGTGACTGAAGTGATGGATGTGTTAGAGGTGATGGAGGTGACTGAAGTGATGGAGGTGACTGAGGTGATGTAGGTGACTGAGGTGATGGAAATGACAGGTGACTGAGGTGAGGGAGGTGATAAAGATAACAGAGATGATAAAGGTGAGGGATGTGATGGAGGTGACAGAGGTGAATGAGGTGAGGGAGTTGAGGTGGGTGATGGAGGAGACGGAGGTGATTGAGTTGAATAAGGTAATGGAAGTGATCGGGGTGATGGAGGTGACTGAGGTGATGGAGGTGTTAAAGGTGACTGAGATGACTGAGGTGACCTAGGTGATAAACATAACACAGATGATAAAGTTGAGGGAGGTGATGGAAGTGATGGAGATGACTGAGGTGAGGGAGGTGATAAAGGTGACTGAGATGGCGGAGGTGACCTAGGTGATAAAGGTGATAGAGGTGACTTAGGTAATGATGGTGCCTGAAGTGATGGATGTGATAGAGGTGACTGAGGTGATGGAGGTGACTGAAGTGATGGAGGTGACTGAGGTGATGGCGCTGACGAGGTGATCGAAGTGACAGGTGATGGAGGTGACTGAGGTGAGGGAAGTGATAAAGATAATGGAGATGAGTGATAAAAGTGAGGGATGTGATGGAGGTGACAGAGGTGTATGAGGTGATGGAGTTGAGGCGGGTAAATGAGGTGACTGAGGTGAATAAGGTGATGGAAGTGATTGGGGTGATGGAGGTGAGTGAGGTGAGGAAAGTGATTGGGGTGATGGAGGTGAGTGAGGTGAGGAAAGTGATTGGGGTGATGGAGGTGAGTGAGGTGAGGAAAGTGATTGGGGTGATGGAGGTGAGTGAGGTGAGGAAAGTGACTGAGGTGATGGAGGTGAGTGAGGTGAGGAAAGTGATTGGGGTGATGGAGATGAGTGAGGTGAGGAAAGTGATTGAGGTGATGGAGGTGATTGAGGTGATGGAGGTGAGTGAGGTGAGGAAAGTGATTGAGGTGATGGAGGTGAGTGAGGTGAGGAAAGTGATTGAGGTGATGGAGGTGAGTGAGGTGAGGAAAGTGATTGAGGTGATGGAGGTGAGTGAGGTGAGGAAAGTGATTGAGGTGATCTTACTGGTTCTCCTTTGAAGCCCCTCTCTCCTGGATATCCCAGAGGTCCCTGCAGGGTGAGAGTGTTGGTGTGAGATGAAGGTAAAGTCAGGTGGAGTTTATATGGTTAGTGTTTTATTTACACACTCACTCTCTCTCCTCGCTCGCCCTTTGGTCCTGTGGGTCCTGGTACACCGGGGGAACCTGGCTTTCCCTAAGAGAGTGAACACACACACACACACACACACACACACACACACACACACACACACTCCATTAAAAAATCTCCAGTTCCTCTGTTCAGTATGTGTATAGTTGTGGTGTTGTGAGGGTGTGTGTTAGCTCACACTTTGTCCCATTGGGCCCGGGGGTCCGGCTGGGCCTCGGGCTCCTGGGGGTCCTACAGACGGTGAGACAGAATGCGTTAGACGCTTCGGGATCAGTAACACAGTCTGATCTCATCTTACTAATTTACCCATCATGCCTAGCTGCAGAATCACACACAACTAGCTAACAATAACACAATTTTACGGCTAAACAACTAAAATAAGTTTGTAGCAATTATCAGAACAAGATATTAACATCAGAACGAGATATTAACATCAGAACGAGATATTAACATCAGAACGAGAGATTAACATCAGAACAAGATATTAACATCAGAACGAGATATTAATATCAGAACAAGATATTAACATCAGAACGAGATATTAACATCGGAACGAGAGATTAACATCGGAACGAGAGATTAACATCAGAACAAGATATTAACATCAGAACGAGAGATTAACATCAGAACAAGATATTAACATCGGAACAAGATATTAACATCGGAACGAGAGATTAACATCGGAACGAGAGATTAACATCAGAACGAGAGATTAACATCAGAACAAGATATTAACATCAGAACGAGAGATTAACATCAGAACGAGAGATTAAGGTCAGAATGAGAGATTAAGGTCAGAATGAGAGATTAAGGTCAGAATGAGAGATTAAGGTCAGAATGAGAGATTAACATCAGAACGAGAGACTAACATCAGAACAAAATATTAACATCAGAACAAGATATTAATATCAGAACGAGAGATTAACATCAGAACGAGAGATTAACATCGGAACGAGAGATTAACATCGGAACGAGAGATTAACATCGGAACAAGATATTAATATCAGAACGAGAGATTAACATCAGAACGAGAGATTAACATCAGAACGAGAGATTAACATCGGAACGAGAGGTTAACATCGGAACGAGAGATTAAGGTCAGAATGAGAGATTAACGTCGGGACGAGAGATTAACATCAGAATGAGAGATTAACATCGGAACGAGAGATTAAGGTCAGAATGAGAGATTAAGGTCAGAATGAGAGATTAACATCGGAACGAGAGACTAACATCGGAACGAGAGATTAACATCGGAATGAGAGATTAACATCGGAACGAGAGATTAAGGTCAGAATGAGAGATTAACATCGGAACGAGAGATTAACATCGGAATGAGAGATTAACATCGGAACGAGAGACTAACATCGGAACGAGAGATTAACATCAGAATGAGAGATTAACATCGGAACGAGAGATTAAGGTCAGAATGAGAGATTAACATCGGAACGAGAGATTAACATCGGAACGAGAGATTAACATCGGAACGAGAGACTAACATTGGAACGAGAGATTAACATCGGAATGAGAGATTAACATCGGAACGAGAGATTAAGGTCAGAATGAGAGATTAACATCGGAACGAGAGATTAACATCGGAACGAGAGATTAAGGTCAGAACGAGAGATTAACATCGGAACGAGAGATTAAGGTCAGAATGAGAGATTAAGGTCAGAATGAGAGATTAACATCGGAACGAGAGACTAACATCAGAACAAAATATTAACATCAGAACAAGATATTAATATCAGAACGAGAGATTAACATCAGAACGAGAGATTAACATCGGAACGAGAGATTAACATCGGAACGAGAGATTAACATCGGAACAAGATATTAATATCAGAACGAGATATTAATATCAGAACAAGAGATTAACATCAGAACGAGAGATTAACATCGGAACGAGAGATTAAGGTCAGAATGAGAGATTAACGTCGGGACGAGAGATTAACATCAGAACGAGAGATTAACATCGGAACGAGAGATTAACATCGGAACAAGATATTAATATCAGAACGAGAGATTAACATCAGAACGAGAGATTAACATCAGAACAAGATATTAATATCAGAACGAGAGATTAACATCAGAACAAGAGATTAACATCAGAACGAGAGATTAACATCGGAATGAGAGATTAACATCGGAACGAGAGATTAAGGTCAGAATGAGAGATTAACATCGGAACGAGAGATTAACATCGGAATGAGAGATTAACATCGGAACGAGAGACTAACATCGGAACGAGAGATTAACATCAGAATGAGAGATTAACATCGGAACGAGAGATTAAGGTCAGAATGAGAGATTAACATCGGAACGAGAGATTAACATCGGAACGAGAGATTAACATCGGAACGAGAGACTAACATTGGAACGAGAGATTAACATCGGAATGAGAGATTAACATCGGAACGAGAGATTAAGGTCAGAATGAGAGATTAACATCGGAACGAGAGATTAACATCGGAACGAGAGATTAACATCGGAACGAGAGATTAAGGTCAGAATGAGAGATTAAGGTCAGAATGAGAGATTAACATCGGAACGAGAGACTAACATCAGAACAAAATATTAACATCAGAACAAGATATTAATATCAGAACGAGAGATTAACATCAGAACGAGAGATTAACATCGGAACGAGAGATTAACATCGGAACGAGAGATTAACATCGGAACAAGATATTAATATCAGAACGAGAGATTAATATCAGAACAAGAGATTAACATCAGAACGAGAGATTAACATCGGAACGAGAGATTAAGGTCAGAATGAGAGATTAACGTCGGGACGAGAGATTAACATCAGAACGAGAGATTAACATCGGAACGAGAGATTAACATCGGAACAAGATATTAATATCAGAACGAGAGATTAACATCAGAACGAGAGATTAACATCAGAACAAGATATTAATATCAGAACGAGAGATTAACATCAGAACAAGAGATTAACATCAGAACGAGAGATTAACATCGGAACGAGAGATTAAGGTCAGAATGAGAGATTAACGTCGGGACGAGAGATTAACATCAGAACGAGAGATTAACATCGGAACGAGAGATTAACATCGGAACAAGATATTAATATCAGAACGAGAGATTAACATCAGAACGAGAGATTAACATCAGAACAAGATATTAATATCAGAACGAGAGATTAACATCAGAACAAGAGATTAACATCAGAACGAGAGATTAACATCGGAACGAGAGATTAAGGTCAGAATGAGAGATTAACGTCGGGACGAGAGATTAACATCGGAATGAGAGATTAAGGTCAGAATGAGAGATTAACGTCGGGACGAGAGATTAACATCGGAATGAGAGATTAACATCGGAACGAGAGATTAAGGTCAGAATGAGAGATTAAGGTCAGAATGAGAGATTAACATCGGAACGAGAGATTAACATCGGAACGAGAGATTAACATCGGAACGAGAAACTAACATCGGAACGAGAGATTAAGGTCAGAATGAGAGATTAACATCGGAACGAGAGATTAACATTGGAACGAGAGATTAACATCGGAATGAGAGATTAACATCGGAATGAGAGATTAAGGTCAGAATGAGAGATTAACATCGGAACGAGAGATTAAGGTCAGAATGAGAGATTAACATCGGAACGAGAGATTAAGGTCAGAATGAGAGATTAACATCGGAACGAGAGATTAACATCGGAACGAGAGATTAACATCGGAACGAGAGATTAACATCGGAACGAGAGATTAAGGTCAGAATGAGAGACTAACACTTGCTCCGAAATTTGTGCTAAAATAGAGTTTACAGTATAATGTAATGTCTCTTTAATACTGAGGTTTTTAAATTTTTTTAAATATTAAACCCAGGTATAAAAATTTGCAGAAATTGGCATGAGCTTTAGAAAATTATATAAAAATTTAAATAAATAATTATATTATTAATATCACTCTAACTAACAGTTTATTATCATTTTATAATATTTTTTTTCCCTTCACCACACGAACCGTCGGACTCAGCGACTCCAAACCCCCGGAGCAGACTCCTAATAAAACATAATGAAATACAATCCTGCTCATGATTTTCTCCCAGAGCGAGTGTTTCGCCTTTACAAGATAAAGACATGATAATAAATCAGAGAAGAGATTTCATAACGGAATTTTACGGCCATGAGACACACGTTAGCAAACCGACAGATAAGCCGGAAACCGCGCGAGATGTCTGATACGGCGTTTATAAAGCCCTGGGCGCTGAATCACGCCCCGTCACTGAGCTCACCCTCTCTTTATTCACTAATAAAAACCCACGCCTGACTTATTATCGACTTCTACTGCCTGAAACACTGATAAAACTTCTCCCAAGTTTATTCTCAGAGGATGGAAGGCCAGCTGGAGAGACGTGATGAGAGACCGCCTCCTCTACTTCTTCTTCCTCTTCTTCATCAACCTTTCAACTATTTCTCTTCTTTATTGTAAACTTGGCTCGAATTCTCTTAATTAATACAGATTTTATTTAAATAAAGATGTTTATCTAACAGATAAATCAATGAGATAGATTCCTCCTGAGACGGACAACGTGTGGGAAAAATTACAACAACGACAAAATGTAAGGGAAAATAAAAAGATTTGTTTAGGATCAAAAAACGCAATTTAAAAAAATCCATTTTGGGTAATAAATTTATAACATTTCAAAGATTAGATTTTAAAGTTGTGAGAATGACAATAATAATAAATTGAGAAAAATATGAACATTTATTTTTAATTTTTATTCTGTATATATTGTGATTTTTGTTTCAGAACATTTCTACTTTTTGAAAAAATCTTCATATTAAAATTTAAACTTGATTTCTTAAAATGTTGCACATTTATTTTTTATAATTAAACTGGACAATGATGTAAATAAATAAGAAGCATTTTTTGAGAAATCCGGGTGTGGATCCTGATATTTTTCGAGTACAAGGTTTAAAAAATAAAGTTGCTATAAAAATAATAATAATAATTAATAATTTGAAGAATAAAGTCACTAATAAAATCGTAATAATTTGTAAATAAAGCTGAGAGCCGATTCAGAACGTTCAAAAAACTAAATAAAAAATAAATAATAATTTTTGATAAAATTTTCCTTTTCTTTACTTCAAGAATAAAGTATCAAGAAAAAAATCAAACGACATTAAAAAATAAAATGGAGAATAAAACTAATATTTCAGCGAAAAAAGATTTTGCTGAATAAACAAACAAACAAACAAACCAATGTAAATATTATGTATAAATAAAAAACAATAGAGTGGTAATATTTTGAAAATAAAATAATTATAATTGTACTTATTTGCTTTAATTATTAATTTATTTTAACAGGATTATTATGACAATTAAAAACAAACTTTTTAGAATTACTTTTAAACTGGTTCATTTGTATAAATTCAGCTTTATTGTTTTATCTGACATGTAAAAATAAATTTATTCACTTAATAAACAACAAAATGCACTTTTTATGATCCCTCTTATTATTATTATTATTATGACCTTATTTGTAAGTACATAAAATGTTAAAGTAATGTAGGAGAGTCATTAAGGCATTAATATAAACGTCTGTCCGATCAGCCTGGAGAATTAAACCCCGCTGTGGTCTGATCTGAACACGACGTCTCAAGATATGAGATAAACGTGGAGTTATATCTCTGTGTGTGTGTGGGAGTGTGTGTGTGTGTGGGAGTGTGTGTGTGTTTCAGTCACACAGGGTTTCTGGCTCAAGTTGGTCAGATTTCCACATTATTTATAAAGTGCTGAGGATTTTCTCCGTCCTCTGTGGAAGTGGTTGTGTTTGTTTATCATTAGAGTGATGTGAACCTAGGTTTCCAAGAGGGTGAGAGCGTGAGAAACCGGTTCATACCGGAGTTTATGACTCTTTATTTTCTTTATGTTCATTGTAAACACAGATGATGGAGTGGTTCATGTTCAGTTCTGTCACGTTCCTGCAGAGCTCGAAATCAGCTGGACTCTGAAACTGAAACGCTGGGCAATGATCAGGGATCGGATTTTATTTTTTTTATGTCTGACATCTCGGTCAGAAATATCCTTTTTCACAAATTTCACAAACTTCAGGACGTGTTTCTGTAAAATATTACATCACATCTTTTTATTATCCTCCTGATTCTGAGAAGGTCCAGGAGTCAAACATCTGATGTGTCTGAATTAAAACTAGAACTTTAGACTTTTACACACAGCTCTGAACACCTGAGCCAGATGTTTCTGCAGCACACACTGCACTAATTACATAAACATCTGCACTTTATTTATATCAGTCACTCTGTTAAATATATATATGTATGTATTCTATATAATTTTGCCCTTAGCTTAATGATACTTAAACTTCAAAAACGGAAGCTTTGCTTTAAAACACAACACATTTCTGAGGAAGGATCTCAGAATAGTGCACTATGTAGGGTGAATAACTGCACTAAGTCATGCTGATGCTGTACCCTACACAGTGGGCGTGTTTAGTGAACAGGAAACGAATTTCAGGTCCAAAAATGAAGATAACCCCTGTGATGTGACATCATTACTTAAATAAGATTTCAAATAAAATTTTTTCTTTCAGTCCAGAAATTCAGTCCTGCTCATGTTAAGCGTAAATTTCTACAAAAAAACAAAACAAAACAAAACAAAACAGATAAATCTGGAAAGAATTAAAAATGTCTAGAATTATCTTTAATAATCTCTGTAGTTTCCTGTAATCTTAGAATAATCTCCTAATCTAGACGTCTTCCTTCCGTTCTCTTGTTAAGACAGGATTTTTGCGAGAGAAGGAACATGGTTGAAATGGTCCACTGTAGAGATCAGGACTGTGTTTGTTAGAATCTGTTTTAAAGAAGGAATATTTATTTGTGGGTATCTCTGCAGACGGCACTGGAGCTGCAGTGAGACTCAGGACAGGATCAGAGGGAGATTATTTCCAGAAGTCTGAGGAGATCTTCCTGATCTTAGTGAAGCAGAGCCACGGCCACGGCAGCGCACTTCCTCGATATAATAAAGCCGTTTATCAAGAGGACCAGAGCTGGATCTGCTGTCCTTCATCACCGGGGCAGGAACATCTGGCTCTGCTCAGCTGGATGTGATTCACTCGGACAGTCATGTGAGACCGGGACAGCTGGTACCGAGCAGAACTCATTACTGAACCATCCGATTCAGATTGCTTTAGTTTTTGGCACAGATTCCGGCGTGTGACGTCCAGCGCTGTTACTGCGGCGCATGAAACCTTAGAATATGTGTGTGTTTAGTGCACAGCATGGACACACACACACACACAGGGCCGGCTCTTGTAATAGGACAAGGCCTCGTTCTCTCACGACAGAGTGTGTGTTTAATTATACGCATCAAATATTCCTCAAACTGTTACTGCAAAGCATTTGAGCTAAACAACAACAACAACAACAACAACAACAACAACACAATCTTTTCATCTAGTCTCAGGAACAAGAGACAAAACTCTGTTCTTTGTAAAGATCTTCCCTCAGATGACGGTGGTGAGATTTTCATCCTCATGAAACCATCAGGTGCTTCACGGATGGAGGTGGAGTCATGAGGAAGAGGCCCCGCCCACCGTGTCAGGGACGCTAAATAATGGAGTATTTGGATTGTGGAATGAAGCGGTGTTTTGGACGATTTGTATTCACACTAACACTCACATCACTACGTAGGGCTCATAACACTCTCACGCCTCCTTATACCCTACATAGTGAGCATGTGTAGTGAACATAGCTAAATATGAATAAACTAAATGAATCAAATCAACAGGGAGTTCTTTAGGATTTACGAGGGAAGTGACGTTTCGTCTGAAAGAGAAGCGAACCCTGCCGAAGATTTATTCAGAACGCGAGCTTTCCACAAATCTCTGATCCAAATCTCTGATCTTCACATTGAGACCTCAGTGATCTAGATGTTTAAATATGAATTAAAATAAGTCCATGAAGAGGAATAAAAGCATCACTAAATCGCAAACACACACACACACACCATTAACTACAAAACTGGTCACTTTTGCATCTACAGCGTAGCCAGAGAGTTTCTCGGCATCCTAGAACATTCTGAGCTCATGAGGAAAGTCACACATGTTGGTGATGATCTTAAAACTGGACCTGATTCGGTGTAGGTTCTGTTATTCACGCTAGGATACAGGTCACACTGTTTGTTTGTTTGTTTGTGTGTGATGAAGAAGATGGTGATGAAGAAGATGATAGATGTGGAGCTACAGGACCAGCTACAGAATCTGATCCCACTTTTTCACTGTGGACCAAACTACAGTGTGTTAGTGGTGTGTGTGTGTGTGTGTGTGTGTGTAACAGAACTGACCTATGGGTCCCGGAGGCCCCTGAGGCCCCTGAGCAGGAGCCACTCGAGGGTCTGGGAAACTGTTGGAGAGCAGCAGGTTTTTCTTCTCACCTGTAAATACACACACACACACACACACACAGTGAGTGTTAGAGATCAGGACCGGTCAGATCTATGCTTCAGCTCATCTCTGGCTCTGCATGAAGCCCAGGATCAGCATGTGGTCAGATGGGAGGGTCAGTACTGCCTCTGTCCTGTAGGTGGAGCTACTCTGACACCAAACACACGTCTTTTACAGACAGGAAACAACGGCACCGTGTTTAATTCTGATTATTTAATTTGATCATAATACAAATATTTAAAAAAACTTTGGGTTTATTCTGACACACACACACACACAGCTCTGTTAGATCATTAATTATACACCGAACACATCTGGGAATGTTTTGTAATGTCAGTGTGAAATGTTTGCATTAAGATTTGATTGTTTAAAAATTCGACTCTGTTGATTCAGATCATTATTTTATTGACTCCATGTGATGATGTTAAAACTCAGATATATGTTTCCAGTGGTTTCTCCTGAACCAGGCCATGTTCTCACCACCGTGTTAGACACCGTCTCTAGTCTCTTCACTGCGGTGTCTGAGAACACGATAACAAATCAGAGAACACGAGGACGAATCAGACAGAGTGGGAAAGGGAGGTATAGTGTGTACAGACATGGGTCACTCAGGATCTACAGGAAGTAGGAAATTGTGTATAACTTTATTTCCTGTACATGTGTGGAGTTCTGCATTCACTTTAAACTGTTTCCCCCATATTTTAAAGAAAATAAATATATATTTATCTTGATAAGAAAATGGAGTTCATTCAGCTCTACTGTGGTGAAGGACATTCATATGGTCAGTGTGATGTTGGATATACTGATAGTGTATCATGGAGTAAAGATTAGTTTATCTCTAAAAACACACCTGAAGAACGCAGGAATGTTCCGGAAGACCAAACTATTCCAGATTAAAGGATGTAAGGAGCGCTATAAGAGCAGAGCTGTGTTCATACACACACCAATCCACTTTCTACTGCTGCAGCTACTGCTGGACTTCCTGTAGATCCTGAGTGACCCATGTCTCGTCCAATCAGAGAGAAGAATTCCATTCACACACTAAACCTACCTTTTCCTCTCTGTCTGAATCGTCTTTGTGTTCCAGCACTGGTCTGTAGTCTGATATTTTATGTGAACACACCTGCTTTATTATGTTCTGTTATTTACTTTAATAGTTAATAATAGATAATATTTTGGACTTGTCTTAAATGTTAATGTTAATCCCTAACTACAACCTGAGGTGTCACTTTGAACATGATCCCTAACTACATCATCATGTTATCAGTAATCTCTATCAGAATATCAGAGTCACAGAGCCGGTGTTTAGGATCCGGAGCGATCTGATAAACGATAAAAAAGAATCTGATCTGATCCGATTCGATGAAATCAGAACAACATGCATGTTAGAGATCTGGTTATTCAATAAATCCAGACCAGAGAAAATAAATCTGAAAAAAAAAACCTTTCTACCCGGGGTATATAACCACCCTTCCTGGAACAGTGCCACACACACACACATACACACACACACACACACACACATACACACACACACCATTACTCCACCCTGCTCTTTCAGTCTCTGCACATCTGGAAGTGGTTGAGTGACATCAGCATCACATGTCAGACAGACAGGTCTGTTTTCCCCCAGTGTGGGGCTGTTAGTGTCTAGCCTGTCTCACCCTCCCTGCCCCTCCCCTCCCCCGCTGTCTCTCCGTCTCTCTATCCATCCCTTGTCCACATTCCGGGACATGAAGCTTTATCTTATTTTCTAAATCTCATCATCTCCGAACGTTCGGATCATCAGAATAATCATTTTTGATAAAGAAGAAGAAGATGGTGATGAAGAAGATGAAGACGATGAAGGTGATGATGATGGATGTGTTATAGCTACAGAATCTGTGTGTGTGTGTGTGTGTGTGTGTTCACACGGGGAACAGTAATCCATCTGGATGTGTATTACAGCCCCGTCGCTCCTCACACCTCCGATTACAGCTGATTATAAAGGTGTGAGAAATCAGTCTCCACAGATCTGGAGACAGAGAGCAGGTTTGTACTTTACAGAACCTACAGCACCATCGATGAAGATGAGGATGAGGATGAGGAAGATTATTTTTATTTTTAATTTACTTTTCTTCTTCATCTTCTTTAGAAATGTATTGGCATCCTTGATCAGGGTTATATTAGATGTAAGAAGGAAGTACACACAAAGAAAGAAAGAAAGAAAGAAAGAAAGAAAGAAAGAAAGAAAGAAAGAAAGAAAGAAAGAAAGAAAGAAAGAAAGAAAGAAAGCTGTGAGGCAGAAGAGAAAGAAGAGGAGGGAATAGAGGGCAATAAGAAGGATAAGAAAAAAGCATAAGAAAGTAAAGTAAAAGGAAGAAGAGAAAGAAGAAGACCAAAGACAAACCAAGACAACGGATACAAGAAAGAAAGAAAGAAAGAAAGAAAGAAAGAAAGAAAGAAAGAAAGAAAGAAAGAAAGAGGGAGGAATAAATTAATGTAGGAGGATGTTGTATGTGTGAATGTACGTGAGAATGAATAAGTATTCACTGTGAAGGACATTGTGACGTGTGGAAACGAGCGGACATGATGAGACGTGAGGAGACGTGAGGAGATCAGAGGAGATGTGAGGAGATGAGAGGAGATGACAGGACACGAGAGGAGACGTGAGGAAACGTGAGGAGACGAGAGGAGACGTGAGGAGACGTGAGGAGACGTGAGGAGACGAAAAGAGACGTGAGTGCTGTCTCACTGTCTTCAGAGCCAGAGGCTGGAGGTCCGGGAGGTCCTGGAGGTCCAGGTAAACCTCTCTCTCCTGGAAGACCTGGTGGGCCTTGAGGACCTGCAGAGAAAAGGAGCAGAGAGAAACATCCAAGTTACCATCATGCTGAGACTCACCATCACCAGAGCTTCACTACTGAGAGAAAGCCTGTAATAAAGAGGAGAGCAGACAGGAATCAGAGAGAACACGTCTCTATACCCCCTCCTCCCAATGTGTCTCTCTCTCTTGCTCTCTCTCTCTCTCATGAGTACAATCCCTCTCTGTGCCTTTCTCTCATGAGTACACAATCATAAGGCGCTGTTCTTCTCACAGAGGCCAGAAGAAACATGAGACACTTCACTGTGTCCTTTATCCTCCCTTATCTCCTCACCACAGAGAGAGAGAGAGAGAGAGAGAGAGAGAGAGAGAGAGAGAGAGAGAGAGTGTGTGTGTGTGTGAGACAGATGACTGTGTGCCCAGCTCTTACAGGAAAAAGTCAAATAAACTGTGCTAAAGTCTGAGCACATTAGTGGGTAATAAACTAAACAACCTGTGTGTGTGTAAGAGAGAGAGAGAGAGAGAGAGTGAGAGACAGAAAGAGAGAGAGAGAGAGTGAGAGTGTGAGAGACAGAGAGAGAGAGAGAGAGAGAGTGTGTGAGTGTACAGCTGTTTATACTGATAGTTGGAAGGGAATAATGGACAGAGTGAATGACAGAAGTAGACGAGGGGAAAATGTTCACTCCTTTTCTTTTCACCTGCTTCCCTCCTTCTTTTCCTCTCACTTCTTTCTTTCCTCTCACTCTTTCTTGTCCTCTCACTGTTCATTTTCCTGTCACTCTTTCTTTTCTCTCAGTTGTTTTTCCCTGTCACTCGTTCCTGTTGTTCCTCGGGGTTCCTCTGAGTCATACACCAGCACACACAGAGTCATACACCAACACACACAGAGTCATACACCAACACACACAGAGTCATACACCAACACACAGAGTCATACACCAACACACACAGAGTCATACACCAACACACACAGAGTCATACACCAACACACACAGAGTCATACACCAACACACACAGAGTCATACACCAACACACACAGAGTCATACACCAACACACACAGAGTCATACACCAGTACACACAGAGTCATACACCAGCACACACAGAGTCATACACCAACACACACAGAGTCATACACCAACACACACAGAGTCATACACCAACACACACAGAGTCATACACCAACACACACAGAGTCATACACCAACACACACAGAGTCATACACCAACACACACAGAGTCATACACCAACACACAGAGTCATACACCAACACACACAGAGTCATACACCAACACACACAGAGTCATACACCAACACACACAGAGTCATACACCAGTACACACACAGTCATACACCAACACACACAGAGTCATACACCAACACACACAGAGTCATACACCAACACACACAGAGTCATACACCAACACACACAGAGTCATACACCAACACACAGTCATACACCAACACACACAGAGTCATACACCAACACACACAGAGTCATACACCAACACACACAGAGTCATACACCAACACACACAGAGTCATACACCAACACACACAGAGTCATACACCAACACACACAGAGTCATACACCAACACACAGAGTCATACACCAACACACACAGAGTCATACACCAACACACAGAGTCATACACCAACACACACAGAGTCATACACCAACACACACAGAGTCATACACCAACACACACAGAGTCATACACCAACACACACAGAGTCATACACCAACACACAGAGTCATACACCAACACACACAGAGTCATACACCAACACACACAGTCATACACCAACACACACAGAGTCATACACCAACACACACAGAGTCATACACCAACACACACAGAGTCATACACCAACACACAGAGTCATACACCAACACACACAGAGTCATACACCAACACACAGAGTCATACACCAACACACACAGAGTCATACACCAACACACACAGAGTCATACACCAACACACACAGAGTCATACACCAACACACACAGAGTCATACACCAACACACAGAGTCATACACCAACACACACAGAGTCATACACCAACACACACAGAGTCATACACCAACACACACAGAGTCATACACCAACACACAGAGTCATACACCAACACACACAGAGTCATACACCAACACACACAGAGTCATACACCAACACACAGAGTCATACACCAACACACACAGAGTCATACACCAACACACAGAGTCATACACCAACACACAGAGTCATACACCAACACACACAGAGTCATACACCAACACACACAGAGTCATACACCAACACACACAGAGTCATACACCAACACACACAGAGTCATACACCAACACACACAGAGTCATACACCAGCACACACAGAGTCATACACCAACACACACAGAGTCATACACCAACACACACAGAGTCATACACCAACACACACAGAGTCATACACCAACACACAGAGTCATACACCAACACACACAGAGTCATACACCAACACACACAGAGTCATACACCAACACACACAGAGTCATACACCAACACACAGAGTCATACACCAACACACAGAGTCATACACCAACACACACAGAGTCATACACCAACACACACAGAGTCATACACCAACACACACAGAGTCATACACCAGCACACACAGAGTCATACACCAACACACACAGAGTCATACACCAACACACACAGAGTCATACACCAGCACACACAGAGTCATACACCAACACACACAGAGTCATACACCAACACACACAGAGTCATACACCAACACACAGAGTCATACACCAACACACACAGAGTCATACACCAGCACACACAGAGTCATACACCAACACACAGAGTCATACACCAGCACACACAGAGTCATACACCAACACACACAGAGTCATACACCAGCACACACAGAGTCATACACCAACACACACAGAGTCATACACCAACACACACAGAGTCATACACCAACACACACAGAGTCATACACCAACACACACAGAGTCATACACCAGCACACACAGAGTCATACACCAACACACACAGAGTCATACACCAACACACACAGAGTCATACACCAACACACACAGAGTCATACACCAACACACACAGAGTCATACACCAACACACACAGAGTCATACACCAACACACAGAGTCATACACCAACACACAGAGTCATACACCAACACACACAGAGTCATACACCAACACACAGAGTCATACACCAACACACACAGAGTCATACACCAACACACACAGAGTCATACACCAACACACAGAGTCATACACCAACACACACAGAGTCATACACCAACACACACAGAGTCATACACCAACACACACAGAGTCATACACCAACACACAGAGTCATACACCAACACACACAGAGTCATACACCAACACACACAGAGTCATACACCAACACACAGAGTCATACACCAACACACACAGAGTCATACACCAACACACACAGAGTCATACACCAACACACAGAGTCATACACCAACACACACAGAGTCATACACCAACACACACAGAGTCATACACCAGCACACACAGAGTCATACACCAACACACAGAGTCATACACCAACACACACAGAGTCATACACCAACACACACAGAGTCATACACCAACACACAGAGTCATACACCAACACACACAGAGTCATACACCAGCACACACAGAGTCATACACCAACACACACAGAGTCATACACCAACACACACAGAGTCATACACCAGCACACACAGAGTCATACACCAACACACACAGAGTCATACACCAACACATAGAGTCATACACCAACACACACAGAGTCATACACCAGCACACACAGAGTCATACACCAGCACACACAGAGTCATACACCAACACACACAGTCATACACCAACACACACAGAGTCATACACCAGCACACACAGAGTCATACACCAACACACACAGAGTCATACACCAACACACACAGAGTCATACACCAGCACACACAGAGTCATACACCAACACACACAGAGTCATACACCAACACACACAGAGTCATACACCAACACACACAGAGTCATACACCAGCACACACAGAGTCATACACCAACACACAGAGTCATACACCAACACACACAGTCATACACCAACACACACAGAGTCATACACCAGCACACACAGAGTCATACACCAACACACACAGAGTCATACACCAACACACACAGAGTCATACACCAACACACACAGAGTCATACACCAACACACAGAGTCATACACCAACACACACAGAGTCATACACCAACACACAGAGTCATACACCAGCACACACAGAGTCATACACCAACACACACAGAGTCATACACCAACACACACAGAGTCATACACCAACACACACAGAGTCATACACCAACACACACAGAGTCATACACCAACACACACAGAGTCATACACCAACACACACAGAGTCATACACCAACACACACAGAGTCATACACCAACACACAGAGTCATACACCAACACACACAGAGTCATACACCAACACACACAGAGTCATACACCAACACACACAGAGTCATACACCAACACACAGAGTCATACACCAACACACACAGAGTCATACACCAACACACACAGAGTCATACACCAACACACAGAGTCATACACCAACACACACAGAGTCATACACCAACACACACAGAGTCATACACCAACACACACAGAGTCATACACCAACACACAGAGTCATACACCAACACACACAGAGTCATACACCAACACACACAGAGTCATACACCAACACACAGAGTCATACACCAACACACACAGAGTCATACACCAGCACACACAGAGTCATACACCAACACACACAGAGTCATACACCAACACACACAGAGTCATACACCAACACACACAGAGTCATACACCAACACACACAGAGTCATACACCAACACACACAGTCATACACCAACACACACAGAGTCATACACCAGCACACACAGAGTCATACACCAACACACACAGAGTCATACACCAACACACACAGAGTCATACACCAACACACACAGTCATACACCAACACACACAGAGTCATACACCAACACACACAGAGTCATACACCAACACACACAGAGTCATACACCAACACACACAGAGTCATACACCAGCACACACAGAGTCATACACCAACACACACAGAGTCATACACCAGCACACACAGAGTCATACACCAACACACAGAGTCATACACCAACACACACAGAGTCATACACCAACACACACAGAGTCATACACCAACACACAGAGTCATACACCAACACACAGAGTCATACACCAGCACACACAGAGTCATACACCAACACACAGAGTCATACACCAACACACACAGAGTCATACACCAACACACACAGAGTCATACACCAACACACACAGAGTCATACACCAACACACACAGAGTCATACACCAGCACACACAGAGTCATACACCAGCACACACAGAGTCATACACCAACACACACAGAGTCATACACCAACACACACAGAGTCATACACCAACACACACAGAGTCATACACCAACACACACAGAGTCATACACCAACACACACAGAGTCATACACCAACACACACAGAGTCATACACCAACACACACAGAGTCATACACCAACACACAGAGTCATACACCAACACACACAGAGTCATACACCAACACACACAGAGTCATACACCAGCACACACAGAGTCATACACCAACACACACAGAGTCATACACCAACACACACAGAGTCATACACCAACACACACAGAGTCATACACCAACACACACAGAGTCATACACCAACACACACAGAGTCATACACCAACACACACAGAGTCATACACCAGCACACACAGAGTCATACACCAACACACACAGAGTCATACACCAACACACACAGAGTCATACACCAACACACACAGAGTCATACACCAGCACACACAGAGTCATACACCAGCACACACAGAGTCATACACCAACACACACAGAGTCATACACCAACACACACAGAGTCATACACCAACACACACAGAGTCATACACCAACACACACAGAGTCATACACCAACACACACAGAGTCATACACCAACACACAGAGTCATACACCAACACACACAGAGTCATACACCAACACACACAGAGTCATACACCAACACACACAGAGTCATACACCAACACACACAGAGTCATACACCAACACACAGAGTCATACACCAACACACACAGAGTCATACACCAACACACACAGAGTCATACACCAACACACACAGAGTCATACACCAACACACACAGAGTCATACACCAACACACACAGAGTCATACACCAACACACACAGAGTCATACACCAACACACACAGAGTCATACACCAACACACACAGAGTCATACACCAACACACACAGAGTCATACACCAACACACACAGAGTCATACACCAACACACACAGAGTCATACACCAACACACACAGAGTCATACACCAGCACACACAGAGTCATACACCAACACACACAGAGTCATACACCAACACACACAGAGTCATACACCAACACACACAGAGTCATACACCAACACACACAGAGTCATACACCAACACACACAGAGTCATACACCAACACACACAGAGTCATACACCAACACACACAGAGTCATACACCAACACACAGAGTCATACACCAACACACACAGAGTCATACACCAACACACACAGAGTCATACACCAACACACACAGAGTCATACACCAACACACAGAGTCATACACCAACACACACAGAGTCATACACCAACACACACAGAGTCATACACCAACACACACAGAGTCATACACCAACACACACAGAGTCATACACCAGCACACACAGAGTCATACACCAACACACACAGAGTCATACACCAACACACACAGTCATACACCAACACACACAGAGTCATACACCAACACACACAGAGTCATACACCAACACACACAGAGTCATACACCAACACACACAGAGTCATACACCAACACACACAGAGTCATACACCAGCACACACAGAGTCATACACCAACACACACAGAGTCATACACCAACACACACAGAGTCATACACCAACACACACAGAGTCATACACCAACACACACAGAGTCATACACCAGCACACACAGAGTCATACACCAACACACAGAGTCATACACCAACACACACAGAGTCATACACCAACACACACAGAGTCATACACCAACACACAGAGTCATACACCAACACACACAGAGTCATACACCAACACACACAGAGTCATACACCAACACACAGAGTCATACACCAACACACACAGAGTCATACACCAACACACACAGAGTCATACACCAACACACACAGAGTCATACACCAACACACACAGAGTCATACACCAACACACAGAGTCATACACCAACACACACAGAGTCATACACCAACACACACAGAGTCATACACCAACACACACAGAGTCATACACCAACACACACAGAGTCATACACCAGCACACACAGAGTCATACACCAACACACAGAGTCATACACCAACACACACAGAGTCATACACCAACACACACAGAGTCATACACCAACACACACAGAGTCATACACCAACACACACAGAGTCATACACCAACACACAGAGTCATACACCAACACACACAGAGTCATACACCAACACACACAGAGTCATACACCAGCACACACAGAGTCATACACCAACACACACAGAGTCATACACCAGCACACACAGAGTCATACACCAACACACAGAGTCATACACCAACACACACAGAGTCATACACCAACACACACAGAGTCATACACCAGCACACACAGAGTCATACACCAGCACACACAGAGTCATACACCAACACACACAGAGTCATACACCAACACACAGAGTCATACACCAACACACACAGAGTCATACACCAACACACAGAGTCATACACCAACACACACAGAGTCATACACCAACACACACAGAGTCATACACCAGCACACACAGAGTCATACACCAACACACACAGAGTCATACACCAACACACACAGAGTCATACACCAACACACACAGAGTCATACACCAGCACACACAGAGTCATACACCAACACACACAGAGTCATACACCAACACACACAGAGTCATACACCAACACACAGAGTCATACACCAACACACACAGAGTCATACACCAACACACACAGAGTCATACACCAGCACACACAGAGTCATACACCAACACACACAGAGTCATACACCAACACACACAGAGTCATACACCAACACACACAGAGTCATACACCAGCACACACAGAGTCATACACCAACACACACAGAGTCATACACCAACACACACAGAGTCATACACCAACACACAGAGTCATACACCAACACACACAGAGTCATACACCAACACACACAGAGTCATACACCAGCACACACAGAGTCATACACCAACACACACAGAGTCATACACCAACACACACAGAGTCATACACCAACACACACAGAGTCATACACCAACACACAGAGTCATACACCAACACACACAGAGTCATACACCAACACACACAGAGTCATACACCAACACACACAGAGTCATACACCAGCACACACAGAGTCATACACCAGCACACACAGAGTCATACACCAACACACACAGAGTCATACACCAACACACACAGAGTCATACACCAACACACACAGAGTCATACACCAACACACAGAGTCATACACCAACACACACAGAGTCATACACCAACACACACAGAGTCATACACCAACACACACAGAGTCATACACCAACACACACAGAGTCATACACCAACACACACAGAGTCATACACCAACACACACAGAGTCATACACCAACACACAGAGTCATACACCAACACACACAGAGTCATACACCAACACACACAGAGTCATACACCAACACACACAGAGTCATACACCAACACACAGAGTCATACACCAGCACACACAGAGTCATACACCAACACACACAGAGTCATACACCAACACACAGAGTCATACACCAACACACACAGAGTCATACACCAACACACACAGAGTCATACACCAACACACACAGAGTCATACACCAACACACACAGAGTCATACACCAACACACACAGAGTCATACACCAACACACACAGAGTCATACACCAACACACAGAGTCATACACCAACACACACAGAGTCATACACCAACACACACAGAGTCATACACCAGCACACACAGAGTCATACACCAACACACACAGAGTCATACACCAGCACACACAGAGTCATACACCAACACACACAGAGTCATACACCAGTACACACAGAGTCATACACCAGTACACACAGAGTCATACACCAGCACACACAGAGTCATACACCAACACACACAGAGTCATACACCAACACACAGAGTCATACACCAACACACACAGAGTCATACACCAACACACACAGAGTCATACACCAACACACACAGAGTCATACACCAACACACACAGAGTCATACACCAACACACACAGAGTCATACACCAACACACACAGAGTCATACACCAGCACACACAGAGTCATACACCAACACACAGAGTCATACACCAACACACAGAGTCATACACCAACACACACAGAGTCATACACCAACACACACAGAGTCATACACCAACACACAGAGTCATACACCAACACACACAGAGTCATACACCAACACACACAGAGTCATACACCAACACACACAGAGTCATACACCAACACACAGAGTCATACACCAACACACACAGAGTCATACACCAACACACAGAGTCATACACCAACACACACAGAGTCATACACCAACACACACAGAGTCATACACCAACACACACAGAGTCATACACCAACACACAGAGTCATACACCAACACACACAGAGTCATACACCAACACACACAGAGTCATACACCAACACACACAGAGTCATACACCAACACACAGAGTCATACACCAACACACACAGAGTCATACACCAGCACACACAGAGTCATACACCAACACACACAGTCATACACCAACACACAGAGTCATACACCAGTACACACAGAGTCATACACCAACACACAGAGTCATACACCAACACACACAGAGTCATACACCAACACACACAGAGTCATACACCAGCACACACAGAGTCATACACCAACACACACAGAGTCATACACCAACACACACAGAGTCATACACCAGTACACACAGAGTCATACACCAACACACAGAGTCATACACCAACACACACAGAGTCATACACCAACACACAGAGTCATACACCAACACACACAGAGTCATACACCAACACACACAGAGTCATACACCAACACACACAGAGTCATACACCAACACACACAGAGTCATACACCAGCACACACAGAGTCATACACCAACACACACAGAGTCATACACCAACACACACAGAGTCATACACCAACACACACAGAGTCATACACCAACACACACAGAGTCATACACCAACACACACAGTCATACACCAACACACAGAGTCATACACCAACACACACAGTCATACACCAACACACAGAGTCATACACCAACACACACAGAGTCATACACCAACACACACAGAGTCATACACCAACACACACAGAGTCATACACCAACACACACAGAGTCATACACCAACACACAGAGTCATACACCAACACACACAGAGTCATACACCAACACACACAGAGTCATACACCAACACACAGAGTCATACACCAACACACACAGAGTCATACACCAACACACAGAGTCATACACCAACACACAGAGTCATACACCAACACACACAGAGTCATACACCAACACACAGAGTCATACACCAACACACACAGAGTCATACACCAACACACACAGAGTCATACACCAACACACACAGAGTCATACACCAACACACACAGAGTCATACACCAACACACACAGAGTCATACACCAACACACAGAGTCATACACCAGCACACAGAGTCATACACCAACACACAGAGTCATACACCAACACACACAGAGTCATACACCAGCACACAGAGTCATACACCAGTACACACAGAGTCATACACCAGCACACACAGAGTCATACACCAGCACACACAGAGTCATACACCAACACACAGAGTCATACACCAGTACACACAGAGTCATACACCAGTACACACAGAGTCATACACCAGCACACACAGAGTCATACACCAACACACAGAGTCATACACCAACACACACAGAGTCATACACCAACACACACAGAGTCATACACCAACACACAGAGTCATACACCAACACACACAGAGTCATACACCAACACACACAGAGTCATACACCAACACACAGAGTCATACACCAACACACACAGAGTCATACACCAACACACAGAGTCATACACCAACACACACAGAGTCATACACCAGTACACACAGAGTCATACACCAACACACACAGTCATACACCAACACACAGAGTCATACACCAACACACACAGAGTCATACACCAACACACACAGAGTCATACACCAACACACAGAGTCATACACCAACACACACAGAGTCATACACCAACACACACAGAGTCATACACCAACACACACAGAGTCATACACCAACACACACAGAGTCATACACCAACACACACAGAGTCATACACCAACACACAGAGTCATACACCAGCACACACAGAGTCATACACCAACACACAGAGTCATACACCAGTACACACAGAGTCATACACCAGCACACACAGAGTCATACACCAACACACAGAGTCATACACCAACACACACAGAGTCATACACCAACACACACAGAGTCATACACCAGCACCGAGTCTGAGAGAGTTACTGCTGATGGATAAAAGAACACCAACTCAAACACAGAGCCACAACAGACAAGTCCTCAAACTCACACTCACTCACTCACTCACTCTCTCTCTCTCTCTCTCTCTCTCTCTCTCTCTCTCTCTCTCTATGTGCCTCAGTGTCTGTCAGTTCAGGGTGGAGAAGGGCATGGCTTAACTTCATTTTCTAATAATGTACATTAAAGAAGTGTGGCCTCTATGGCTGTCAGTCTCTAAAGGGGCATGGTGTATGTGGCTTCAAGTCTCTAAAGGGGCATGGCCTCTGTAACTGTCAATCTCTAATGGGGTGTGGCCTCTTTAACTGTTAATCTCTAAAGGGGCGTGGCCTCTGTGGCTGGAGGTCTCTAAAGGAGTGTAGCTGTTATTCTCTGAAGGGTTGTGGCCTCTGTGACTGTTAATCTCTAAAGGGGTGTGGCGTCTGTGGACATCAGTCTCCAAAGGGGTGGGGCCTCTGTGGCTGTTAGTCTCTAAAAGGGCATGGTCTTTCCCAGGACTCTAAAAAACTTCAAAAAGCAGAAGTTTTACAGTTAAATGGTTAAGTGAGCGTCACTAAGAACACTCTCTCTCCTAGATAACTTCAGATCTTTTATACAATATTGTGGATAAAATATAGAGACAGTTGTGAATATGTGAATGTGTGTGTGTTCGTCATAATGACGTCCTGTTTTCCTTCCTCAGGAAACAAATCCATCAATGCTGCTCTTGGTGAAGGGCAACACACACACACACACACACACACAGGATGTCTCTCTGCTTTACCTGTAAATATAATACTCAGTGATCGTGTTTCCATCTCGCGTGTCCTAAAAGTGGGCGTCATCTGACGTTTTCCTAAACCAATCAAGACTCTTCACTCGTGTGTATCACAGGGAGGAAAATTTTAAAACCAGAGGTTTAACAAAAAAAAATTGCCTTTTGCCTGTTAAAGAAAAACAATAAGGCCATATGGAAGAAATAAGGATGGGAGTGTTGTGTACATTTCTCATGCTCTTATGAGACCGAGTTCGTACAGCGCAGCTCAAAAGCTCATCAAACCCTCGGCAGGGGCCGCCGCGGGGTCAAAGGTCGCTCGTATCTCCTTTTGGCCGAACAAAAGACACGTCGCCACCTGAGGAAACACTCCAGCATGTATGAAAACAATAACATTACGTATGGTTCTTGTTTCTCCCCCTCCCCCCGAGCTGTACGTATCGCCGTGCTGGGTGTGTTTGGGTTCTTCTCTTATGGTTCTGTTTGGCCTTTGAGGGATCTGTGAATAGATGTGCGGTTCATTCCAGTGCCCCGGATGGCTTCGTGAGGCCACCGCACCATGCTGGGGATAAAAAGGAAACTCTTTTTGAAAAGATTAAGGACAAATATTTTGGCAGGGCAGCGTGGGGTCTGATGCTGACTCGGCACTTTACATACACGGAAAAAAAACAGGAGAAAACCAACATTCCTCAAAGATAGTGTTATTGTTATGCTGTTCGTAAGAGGAACAGGCTCTCATTAGTGGAACACACACACACACACACACACACACGGATTATTGTCTGAATGAAATCCAGCCGTTTCTGTATAATGTGTTTATCTGGGAAGATCGCCACAACAGAGGCATGAGGAGAGAGAGAGAACCGTCTCAATCTCACTGCAGTGACCTACACTGATCCCTTTCTAGGGCACTAGATGATGGATAGATAGATAGATAGATAGACAGATAGATAGATAGATAGATAGACACAGACAGAGACATTGTTCCTCAGCCTACCTGCTGGTCCTGGTGTTCCACGAGACCCTGGAGCACCTGATGGTCCCCTCACTCCAGCCTCCCCCTTCGGCCCGGGCAGACCCTGAGAACCTGCTTTTCCTGCAGAACCACACAGCAGAACATTAACACAACATACACAGGGCTCAAATGGAACCCCATAATTCTTCAAGATGAGATCCTTACTGATGATAAAGGGTTTACAAAGAACCTTCTACTGGAAACCTACTGGATAATGATATACCCAGACTTATTGGTTTAAGAACATGGTTCTGATTAGCACCGTTTGTTAAATCCTTTTGGAGGAACCATGTAGGATTATTAGTACCACAGAAACCTTTCAGAGGGTTCTTTTCAATAAATATGGTCCTAGAACCATCAAAAGAAAAACCTTAAGTAAATTATATCTTTTAGGGGTTCTAAATGTTGTTGATGGTCAAGAAGAACCTAATACGGTTGCAAAAAAAACCAGCAGCAGCAATTCTTCAAATAAAAACATTCTATTTGTACCTAGAACCAAGAATCATCCAAGAACCTTTGAGGAACCCTGCAGATTCTCAACATGAGCTCAATCAAGCTTCCGAATCAGTGGAGTGGAAGACCTACCGTCTTTTCCCGGGTTCCCGTCTCTGCCTCGTTCACCCTGTGGACCTTGGGGGGGGGGCACATAGAACATAGAGTAAAGAACTGAACACTCACACAAACACTCAGAGCGCCGATTTATAACAAACAACAGAGATATTTCTGGAATTTCAGTGACAGGTGGTGCGACCCAAATGTGTTACGAGTTTCACACACACACACACACACACACATGGCATAGTGTGAACTTGGTTCTATTTAGCAGCGTGTTATTCTAGCACAGAAGACGCTCTGAGAGAGAGAACACACTCGCTACACAACTGTTTACATTACAGCAGTGTGACTTCTCAAGTTAAGCGTTTCATCAGAGCTCCACAGAGCTGCTTAGATTTCTCAGGGTTCTCTGTGTAAGCTTGATGAGGTCATCAGTAACGGACCAGTGCTTAGCCAGACCCTAACACACACACACACACACACACACACTCACACACACACACCCTAGCAGTGTGTGTCTGACTGAGACCACCCATAACCCAAAACACAACACCGCCTTCAGTTCCTGCTGCTGTGCTGAACCCAGGAACTATTTTCTCTCATTTTTGTGTCTGTATGAATTTTTATCATTATGTCCTGTGTATCAGACACACACTCTTATTGTATCAGACACACACTCTAATTCTATCAGACACACACTCTTATTGTATCAGACACACACTCTTATTGTATCAGACACACACTCTTATTGTATCAGACACACACTCTAATTCTATCAGACACACACTCTTATTGTATCAGACACACACTCTTATTGTATCAGACACACACACTCTTATTGTATCAGACACACACACTCTTATTGTATCAGACACACACACTCTTATTGTATCAGACACACACTCTTATTGTATCAGACACACACACTCTTATTGTATCAGACACACACTCTTATTGTATCAGACACACACACTCTTATTGTATCAGACACACACACTCTTATTGTATCAGACACACACTCTTATTGTATCAGACACACACACTCTAATTCTATCAGACACACACTCTTATTGTATCAGACACACACTCTTATTGTATCAGACACACACACTCTTATTGTATCAGACACACATACTCTTATTGTATCAGACACACATACTCTTATTGTATCAGACACACACTCTTATTGTATCAGACACACACACTCTTATTGTATCAGACACACACTCTTATTGTATCAGACACACACACTCTTATTGTATCAGACACACACACTCTTATTGTATCAGACACACACTCTTATTGTATCAGACACACACTCTTATTGTATCAGACACACACTCTTATTGTATCAGACACACACTCTTATTGTATCAGACACACACTCTTATTGTATCAGACACACACACTCTTATTGTATCAGACACACACTCTTATTGTATCAGACACACACTCTTATTGTATCAGACACACACTCTTATTGTATCAGACACACACTCTTATTGTATCAGACACACACTCTTATTGTATCAGACACACACACTCTTATTGTATCAGACACACACACTCTTATTGTATCAGACACACACTCTTATTGTATCAGACACACACACTCTTATTGTATCAGACACACACTCTTATTGTATCAGACACACACACTCTTATTGTATCAGACACACACACACTCTTATTGTATCAGACACACACACTCTTATTGTATCAGACACACACTCTTATTGTATCAGACACACACACTCTTATTGTATCAGACACACACACTCTTATTGTATCAGACACACACTCTTATTGTATCAGACACACACACTCTTATTGTATCAGACACACACTCTTATTGTATCAGACACACACACTCTTATTGTATCAGACACACACACTCTTATTGTATCAGACACACACACTCTTATTGTATCAGACACACACTCTTATTGTATCAGACACACACACTCTTATTGTATCAGACACACACTCTTATTGTATCAGACACACACACTCTTATTGTATCAGACACACACTCTTATTGTATCAGACACACACACTCTTATTGTATCAGACACACACACTCTTATTGTATCAGACACACACTCTTATTGTATCAGACACACACACTCTTATTGTATCAGACACACACTCTTATTGTATCAGACACACACACTCTTATTGTATCAGACACACACACTCTTATTGTATCAGACACACACTCTTATTGTATCAGACACACACACTCTTATTGTATCAGACACACACTCTTATTGTATCAGACACACACACTCTTATTGTATCAGAAACACACACACTCTTATTGTATCAGACACACACACTCTTATTGTATCAGACACACACTCTTATTGTATCAGACACACACACTCTTATTGTATCAGACACACACACTCTTATTGTATCAGACACACACACTCTTATTGTATCAGACACACACACTCTTATTGTATCAGACACACACTCTTATTGTATCAGACACACACTCTTATTGTATCAGACACACACTCTTATTGTATCAGACACACACTCTTATTGTATCAGACACACACACTCTTATTGTATCAGACACACACTCTTATTGTATCAGACACACACACTCTTATTGTATCAGACACACACTCTTATTGTATCAGACACACACTCTTATTGTATCAGACACACACTCTTATTGTATCAGACACACACACTCTTATTGTATCAGACACACACACTCTTATTGTATCAGACACACACACTCTTATTGTATCAGACACACACTCTTATTGTATCAGACACACACTCTTATTGTATCAGACACACACACTCTTATTGTATCAGAAACACACACTCTTATTGTATCAGACACACACACTCTTATTGTATCAGACACACACACTCTAATTGTATCAGACACACACACTCTAATTGTATCAGACACACACTCTTATTGTATCAGACACACACACTCTTATTGTATCAGACACACACTCTTATTGTATCAGAAACACACACTCTTATTGTATCAGACACACACACTCTTATTGTATCAGACACACACACTCTTATTGTATCAGACACACACTCTTATTGTATCAGACACACACACTCTTATTGTATCAGACACACACTCTTATTGTATCAGACACACACTCTTATTGTATCAGACACACACTCTTATTGTATCAGACACACACTCTTATTGTATCAGACACACACACTCTTATTGTATCAGAAACACACACTCTTATTGTATCAGACACACACACTCTTATTGTATCAGACACACACACTCTAATTGTATCAGACACACACACTCTAATTGTATCAGACACACACTCTTATTGTATCAGACACACACTCTTATTGTATCAGACACACACTCTTATTGTATCAGACACACACACTCTTATTGTATCAGACACACACACTCTTATTGTATCAGACACACACTCTAATTGTATCAGACACACACACTCTTATTGTATCAGACACACACACTCTTATTGTATCAGACACACACACTCTTATTGTATCAGACACACACACTCTTATTGTATCAGACACACACACTCTTATTGTATCAGACACACACACTCTAATTGTATCAGACACACACACTCTAATTGTATCAGACACACACTCTTATTGTATCAGACACACACACTCTTATTGTATCAGACACACACACTCTAATTGTATCAGACACACACACTCTTATTGTATCAGACACACACACTCTTATTGTATCAGACACACACACTCTTATTGTATCAGACACACACACTCTTATTGTATCAGACACACACTCTGATTTTACACACTTAACAGCTAGAGTCTGAGTTTATATCCTCTTATATACACCTACACTACATCTAATCCACACCTAGACTACATCTAATCCACACCTACACTACACCTACACTACATCTAATCCACACCTACACTACACCTACACTACATCTAATCCACACCTACACTACATCTAATCCACACCTACACTACACCTACACAACACCTACACTACATCTAATCCACACCTCCACTACACCTACACAACACCTACACTACATCTAATCCACACCTACACTACATCTAATCCACACCTACACTACACCTACACTACATCTAATCCACACCTACACTACATCTAATCCACACCTACACTACATCTAATCCACACCTACACTACATCTAATCCACACCTACACTACACCTACACAACACCTACACTACATCTAATCCACACCTACACTACATCTAATCAACACCTACACTACATCTAATCCACACCTACACTACATCTAATCCACACCTACACTACACCTACACAACACCTACACTACATCTAATCCACACCTACACTACACCTACACTACATCTAATCCACACCTACACTACATCTAATCCACACCTACACTACATCTAATCCACACCTACACAACACCTACACTACATCTAATCCACACCTACACTACACCTACACAACACCTACACTACATCTAATCCACACCTACACTACATCTAATCCACACCTACACTACACCTACACTACATCTAATTCACACCTACACTACATCTAATCCACACCTACACTACATCTAATCCACACCTACACTACACCTACACAACACCTACACTACATCTAATCCACACCTACACTACATCTAATCCACACCTACACTACACCTACACAACACCTACACTACATCTAATCCACACCTACACTACATCTAATCCACACCTACACTACACCTACACAACACCTACACTACATCTAATCCACACCTACACTACAACTACACAACACCTACACTACATCTAATCCACACCTACACTACATCTAATCCACACCTACACTACACCTATACAACACCTACACTACATCTAATCCACACCTACACTACATCTAATCCACACCTACACTACACCTACACAACACCTACACTACATCTAATCCACACCTACACTACATCTAATCCACACCTACACTACACCTACACAACACCTACACTACATCTAATCCACACCTACACTACAACTACACAACACCTACACTACATCTAATCCACACCTACACTACATCTAATCCACACCTACACTACACCTACACAACACCTACACTACATCTAATCCACACCTACACTACATCTAATCAACACCTACACTACATCTAATCCACACCTACACTACATCTAATCCACACCTACACTACACCTACACAACACCTACACTACATCTAATCCACACCTACACTACACCTACAGTACATCTAATCCACACCTACACTACATCTAATCCACACCTACACAACACCTACACTACATCTAATCCACACCTACACTACACCTACACAACACCTACACTACATGGAATCCACACCTACACAACACCTACACTACATCTAATCCACACCTACACTACATCTAATCCACACCTACACTACACCTACACAACACCTACACTACACCTACACAACACCTACACTACATCTAATCCACACCTACACTACACCTACACAACACCTACACTACATCTAATCCACACCTACACTACATCTAATCCACACCTACACTACACCTACACAACACCTACACTACATCTAATCCACACCTACACTACATCTAATCCACACCTACACTACACCTACACAACACCTACACTACATCTAATCCACACCTACACTACACCTACACAACACCTACACTACATCTAATCCACACCTACACTACATCTAATCCACACCTACACTACACCTACACAACACCTACACTACATCTAATCCACACCTACACTACAACTACACAACACCTACACTACATCTAATCCACACCTACACTACATCTAATCCACACCTACACTACACCTACACAACACCTACACTACATCTAATCCACACCTACACTACACCTACACAACACCTACACTACATCTAATCCACACCTACACTACATCTAATCCACACCTACACTACACCTACACAACACCTACACTACATCTAATCCACACCTACACTACACCTACACAACACCTACACTACATCTAATCCACACCTACACTACATCTAATCCACACCTACACTACACCTACACAACACCTACACTACATCTAATCCACACCTACACTACATCTAATCCACACCTACACTACACCTACACAACACCTACACTACATCTAATCCACACCTACACTACAACTACACAACACCTACACTACATCTAATCCACACCTACACTACATCTAATCCACACCTACACTACACCTACACAACACCTACACTACATCTAATCCACACCTACACTACATCTAATCAACACCTACACTACATCTAATCCACACCTACACTACACCTACACAACACCTACACTACATCTAATCCACACCTACACTACACCTACACAACACCTACACTACATCTAATCCACACCTACACTACATCTAATCCACACCTACACTACACCTACACAACACCTACACTACATCTAATCCACACCTACACTACAACTACACAACACCTACACTACATCTAATCCACACCTACACTACATCTAATCAACACCTACACTACACCTACACAACACCTACACTACATCTAATCCACACCTACACTACACCTACACAACATCTACACTACATCTAATCCACACCTACACTACATCTAATCCACACCTACACTACACCTACACAACACCTACACTACATCTAATCCACACCTACACTACATCTAATCCACACCTACACTACATCTAATCAACACCTACACTACATCTAATCCACACCTACACTACACCTACACAACACCTACACTACATCTAATCCACACCTACACTACATCTAATCCACACCTACACTACACCTACACAACACCTACACTACATCTAATCCACACCTACACTACATCTAATCCACACCTACACTACATCTAATCCACACCTACACTACACCTACACAACACCTACACTACATCTAATCCACACCTACACTCTAATCCACACCTACACTACATCTAATCCACACCTACACTACACCTACACAACACCTACACTACATCTAATCCACACCTACACTACACCTACACAACACCTACACTACATCTAATCCACACCTACACTACATCTAATCCACACCTACACTACATCTAATCCACACCTACACTACATCTAATCCACACCTACACTACATCTAATCCACACCTACACTACACCTACACTACATCTAATCCACACCTACACTACATCTAATCCACACCTACACTACATCTAATCCACACCTACACTACACCTACACTACATCTAATCCACACCTACACTACACCTACACTACATCTAATCCACACCTACACTACATCTAATCCACACCTACACTACACCTACACAACACCTACACTACATCTAATCCACACCTACACAACACCTACACTACATCTAATCCATACCTACACTACACCTACACAACACCTACACTACACCTACACAACACTACATCTAATCCACACCTACACTACATCTAATCCACACCTACACTACACCTACACTACACCTACACAACACCTACACTACATCTAATCCACACCTACACTACATCTAATCCACACCTACACTACATCTAATCCACACCTACAGTACATCTAATCCACACCTACACTACATCTAATCCACACCTACACTACACCTACACAACACCTACACTACACCTACACTACATCTAATCCACACCTACACTACACCTACACAACACCTACACTACATCTAATCCACACCTACACTACACCTACACAACACCTACACTACATCTAATCCACACCTACACAACACCTACACTACATCTAATCCACACCTACACTACACCTACACTACACCTACACTACATCTAATCCACACCTACACTACACCTACACAACACCTACACTACATCTAATCCACACCTACACTACATCTAATCCACACCTACACTACATCTAATCCACACCTACAGTACATCTAATCCACACCTACACTACATCTAATCCACACCTACACTACACCTACACAACACCTACACTACACCTACACTACATCTAATCCACACCTACACTACACCTACACAACACCTACACTACATCTAATCCACACCTACACTACACCTACACAACACCTACACTACATCTAATCCACACCTACACAACACCTACACTACATCTAATCCACACCTACACTACACCTACACAACACCTACACTACATCTAATCCACACCTACACTACATCTAATCCACACCTACACTACACCTACACTACATCTAATCCACACCTACACTACATCTAATCCACACCTACACTACATCTAATCCACACCTACACTACACCTACACAACACCTACACTACATCTAATCCACACCTACACAACACCTACACTACATCTAATCCATACCTACACTACACCTACACAACACCTACACTACACCTACACAACACTACATCTAATCCACACCTACACTACATCTAATCCACACCTACACTACACCTACACTACACCTACACAACACCTACACTACATCTAATCCACACCTACACTACATCTAATCCACACCTACAGTACATCTAATCCACACCTACACTACATCTAATCCACACCTACACTACACCTACACAACACCTACACTACACCTACACTACATCTAATCCACACCTACACTACACCTACACAACACCTACACTACATCTAATCCACACCTACACAACACCTACACTACATCTAATCCACACCTACACTACACCTACACTACATCTAATCCACACCTACACTACACCTACACAACACCTACACTACATCTAATCCACACCTACACTACACCTACACAACACCTACACTACATCTAATCCACACCTACACTACACCTACACAACACCTACACTACATCTAATCCACACCTACACTACACCTACACTACATCTAATCCACACCTACACTACACCTACACTACACCTACACTACATCTAATCTACACCTACACAACACCTACACTACACCTAATCTACACCTACACAATACCTACACTACACCTAATCTACACCTACACTACACCTACACTACACCTAATCTACATCTACACTACACCTAGACTACACCTAATCTACACCTACACAACACCTACACTACACCTAATCTACATCTACACTACACCTAATCTATATCTACACTACACCTAATCTACACTTACACAACACCTACACTACACCTAATCTACACCTATACTACACTACACCTACAGTACACTTCACCTATACTACAGCTACATTACATTTATACTACACTTACACTACACCTAAACTAATACCGCACCTACACTACACTATAACTACACTATAATTCTGCCACGCTACACCTACACTACACCTAATCTTACGTCCTCTCCACCTGTCATGTGCCTTGTTCTAGGTTTAGTGGTCCGGTTTCAGGATGTCTGCACTGATAAAGTTCTCCTCCAAGTCCAGACACAGAACTCGGTTTTCTGATGAAAAGCAAATGTTGAATAAAGTTTGATTTTTCACTTCATATTAAAAACCATCTCTCAACCTCTCCAGCACCTGTCCAGCACCTCTCCAGTGTCCAGTGTCCAGTGTCCAGTTCACACCTCATCATCCTCACCTTGCTCTTTCACTTTTGGACAAAGTCTCGATGTCCTGCTGAATTGTTTGAGGTGTGTGTGAGTGTGTGTGTGTATGTGTGTGAGTATGTGTGTGTGTGTGAGTATGTGTGTGTGTGTGTGTGTGAGTATGTGTGTGTGTGTGTGTGTGTGTGAGTATGTGTGTGTGTGTGTGTGTGAGTATGTGTGTGTGTGTGTGTGAGTATGTGTGTGTGTGTGTGTGTGTGTGTGTGAGTGTCTGGCTTAAGTGAGTTGTGCAGTGTGAATGGTGTTGACAGCATGACATGCCTTTTTTTTGGAAACCTGAGCAAACCCTGAGGTTTCAACAACAAGACCTCTCTCTCTCTCTCTCTCTCTCTCTCTCTCACACACACTGATTAATTCTGCTAATCCTTGTCAAAAAATAGAGAAAAAGAAAAAAACACCATCTGTGAGTTGAGATAAACAGCACTGGGGGGTTGGACACGGACACAGGGAACAGGATTAGCTCTGTGAAGCGATTGACTAATGAAGGAGAAAATGTAACTGACTGAAAAAGGATACACTGATGAAAAGAAAAGAAAGAGAGAGAGAGAGAGAGAGAGAGAGAGAAAAAACAGACAGAGAGACAGAGAGCAAGGGAGAGATAGAGATAAAAAGAGAAGCAGAAAATGCAGACAGACAGACAGACAGAGAAACAGAGACAGACAGAATGAGATAAGAGATACAAAGAGAGAGAGAGAAAGGGAGAAAGAGAGAGAGAAGGAGAGAGAACTTCTTCACCTCCTGAGCCTCAGTATAATGCTGCATAAAGAGCTACGATGTGAAGCGAGAGGCTCGTACCTGCAGGACCCTGTGCACCTGGAGCTCCTCTGGCAGGTGCAGCCCCCATGAGGGAGGAGGAGGAGGATTCGGGGTCACCTCCACCTTCAGACGAGGCAGATCTGTGGGCAGAAAGGAGCTGGACCTGAAAAAGAAAAGCCAAAGAGCACTCCAGATCACACAATCACACCATCACACCAGTTTCTGAGTTGTATTTCAGTCGCACACCTGCCTCAGGTAAACCTGCATCTTAATGATGTGCTGCTCTGACTCCGCCCTGACCACGCCCACTATCATCTGTTGCTGTCTCGGTACCATGCGTGTGATCCGTGTTCCTCAGATCTCTAGACTAGCTGGGTTTGATTCTTCTCTCTGTTTGGTGAATAGAACCGAACAGAACCAGTCCTATTTGTGGATCCATTTTTAAATGGGTTCCTTGCCCGGTTCTTTAAAATTCATCACAGAACTCTTCAAGAGCTCTGTGAAAACCTGCAAAATTTGTAGAACCCGTGACGGCTGGAGACTGCTGCTTAACTGGACCTTGTTGCTGATGAAGGTTCCACTAACCTAAAGACTGAACAGGTTCTACTTGAAAGATTATCATCATAGAACCATTTGGGTTCTGCCTAGAATTTCTATCAGGAAAGCCCTTTAGTGTTGGTGTTTTGTAGAGAACATTGGTGACTAAAGTCCTACTTCAATAGTAGCACTCTACTGGAGCTTGGTTCTTCCTTAGAGACACCCAGGAACCATTTAGGTTCCTAAATGGAACCTTTCCTTCGAATTGTTTTTAAAGAACGTCATCATGTTCTCAAAAAAACCTCGCCTAGCTCTCTCAGATGCTCCACAGCCCCACCACAGAAGGCCATGATGTCACCGCATCGATTTTCCACAGCAAGGTTCTCACCCGAGTTTGTCATAAACATTTCTCTATCTCTATAAAAGTTCATCTGGACGTGTCCTGCAAGTTCTCCGCAAGTTCTCCATCGAACATCTTCATGCAGAAGAAAAAAAACCTCTCTTTATTTTAAAACAGCTGACTTTAGTTTCCTCAGAAACCTTCAATGGTTGTGGAATCACCTGAGATCTGAGATCTGATCCCCCGTGGACGCTGACCGCCATTCCCAGATTAGCCGAAAACAAAAACATTCATCAGACTGGACGAAAACAGAACACGGTTTGGCCGAACGTCTCCTGACTGTCAGAGATCCAAAACAGAGACAAGTCCTGATCGAGTGCAGACACACGGACCGAGAAACACAGCAACGGAATAAAAGATCTAATCAATATGAACAAAAAACCCATCAGAAATACGCCATGTTATAACTGACGGCTGGAGATGGTTCACAGAGTTATTCCAAACACACTGCATCACAGCAGCTCCAGCGCTCCGGCGTCTCCACCCCCCTGCTCCTCCGCTGGTTCTCCTCGGTGTTGCACAGAACATCTGTGTTTATTAAATTCTGGTGTTTGCTAGGGAAAGATGGTGTTTATCTGTAAACACTGGTTTGTATTGGTGAATATTGGTGTTTACTGGTGTACACTGGTGTTTACTGGTGTATTTTGGTGTTTACTGGTATACACTGGTGTTTACTGGTGTATTTTGGTGTTTACTGGTGTACACTGGTATACACTGGTGTTTACTGGTGTATATTGGTGTTTACTGGTGTATATTGGTGTTTACTGGTGTATTTTGGTGTTTACTGGTGTATATTGGTGTTTACTGGTGTATTTTGGTGTTTACTGGTGTATTTTGGTGTTTACTGGTATACACTGGTGTTTACTGGTGTATATTGGTGTTTACTGGTGTACACTGGTATACACTGGTGTTTACTGGTGTATATTGGTGTTTACTGGTGTATGTTGGTGTTTACTGGTGTATTTTGGTGTTTACTGGTATACACTGGTGTTTACTGGTGTATATTGGTGTTTACTGGTGTATATTGGTGTTTACTGGTGTACACTGGTATACACTGGTGTTTACTGGTGTATATTGGTGTTTACTGGTGTATATTGGTGTTTACTGGTGTATGTTGGTGTTTACTGGTGTATTTTGGTGTTTACTGGTATACACTGGTGTTTACTGGTGTATATTGGTGTTTACTGGTGTATATTGGTGTTTACTGGTGTACACTGGTATACACTGGTGTTTACTGGTGTATATTGGTGTTTACTGGTGTATATTGGTGTTTACTGGTGTATGTTGGTGTTTACTGGTGTATTTTGGTGTTTACTGGTATACACTGGTGTTTACTGGTGTATATTGGTGTTTACTGGTGTATATTGGTGTTTACTGGTGTACACTGGTATACACTGGTGTTTACTGGTGTATATTGGTGTTTACTGGTGTATGTTGGTGTTTACTGGTGTATTTTGGTGTTTACTGGTATACACTGGTGTTTACTGGTGTATATTGGTGTTTACTGGTGTACACTGGTATACACTGGTGTTTACTGGTGTATATTGGTGTTTACTGGTGTATGTTGGTGTTTACTGGTGTACACTGGTGTTTACTGGTGTATATTGGTGTTTACTGGTGTATATTGGTGTTTACGGGTGTATGCTGGTGTTTACTGGTGTACGCTGGTATACACTGGTGTTTACTGGTGTATGCTGGTGTTTACTGGTGTATATTGGTGTTTACTGGTGTATGCTGGTGTTTACTGGTGTATATTGGTGTTTACTGGTGTATGCTGGTGTTTACTGGTGTATTTTGGTGTTTACTGGTGTATATTGGTGTTTACTGGTGTATGCTGGTGTTTACTGGTGTATTTTGGTGTTTACTGGTGTATATTGGTGTTTACTGGTGTATATTGGTGTTTACTGGTGTATGCTGGTGTTTACTGGTGTATTTTGGTGTTTACTGGTGTATATTGGTGTTTACTGGTGTATATTGGTGTTTACTGGTGTATATTGGTGTTTACTGGTGTATATTGGTGTTTACTGGTGTACACTGGTGTTTACTGGTGTATATTGGTGTTTACTGGTGTATATTGGTGTTTACTGGTGTATATTGGTGTTTACTGGTGTACACTGGTGTTTACTGGTGTATATTGGTGTTTACTGGTGTATATTGGTGTTTACTGGTGTATATTGGTGTTTACTGGTGTATGCTGGTGTTTACTGGTGTATATTGGTGTTTACTGGTGTATGCTGGTGTTTACAGGTGTATATTGGTGTTTACTGGTGTATATTGGTGTTTACTGGTGTATATTGGTGTTTACTGGTGTTTACTGGTGTATATTGGTGTTTACTGGTGTACACTGGTGTTTACTGGTGTATTTTGGTGTTTACTGGTGTATATTGGTGTTTACTGGTGTACACTGGTGTTTACTGGTGTATATTGGTGTTTACTGGTGTATATTGGTGTTTACTGGTGTACACTGGTGTTTACTGGTGTATATTGGTGTTTACTGGTGTATTTTGGTGTTTACTGGTGTATATTGGTGTTTACTGGTGTACACTGGTGTTTACTGGTGTATATTGGTGTTTACTGGTGTATTTTGGTGTTTACTGGTGTATTTTGGTGTTTACTGGTGTATATTGGTGTTTACTGGTGTATGCTGGTGTTTACAGGTGTATATTGGTGTTTACTGGTGTATATTGGTGTTTACTGGTGTATATTGGTGTTTACTGGTGTATATTGGTGTTTACTGGTGTACACTGGTGTATTTTGGTGTTTACTGGTGTATGCTGATGTTTACTGGTGTATATTGGTGTTTACTGGTGTACACTGGTGTTTACTGGTGTATATTGGTGTTTACTGGTGTATTTTGGTGTTTACTGGTGTATATTGGTGTTTACTGCTGTATATTGGTGTTTACTTGTGTACGCTGGTGTTTACTAATGTACGTTGGTGTATGTTGGTGTTTACTAATGTACGTTGGTGTATGTTGGTGTTTACTAATGTACGTTGGTGTATGTTGGTGTTTACTAATGTATGTTGGTGTATGTTGGTGTTTCCTGGTGTACGTTGTTGTGTATTAGAGAACACTGGTGTTTACTGAAAGATGCTGGTGTTTATTGTGAAATGTTGATATTTATTGGAGATTGCTGGTTGTGAAAATGCTGGTTACTGGTGTGTGATGTTGGTGAGAATGGTAGTGTTTGATGGAGAATGTGGTGCTCGGGAGAAAACAAGCACTGACCAGCTGATGATAAACTAAAAACTCGCTTGTGGTGAGAAACGTTACCTTTTCCTCTAGAGAAGTCAGTCTGTCAGTGAGAGCTGCCATACTACTGCAGTTCAGACAACCTGAGAGAGAGAGAGAGAGAGAGAGAGAGTTGTATTATAGTCACATGACTTTGCTCTAATAAAATAATAATATTAATAAATAGTAAGCATGAAGCTACTCAGTGAAAGAGTGTGTGAGAGAAAATAAGTGCCCCCCCCCAGGTTTGTTAAATACTCTCTGAATTCTAAATGACTGTCAGAACTTTCTGCAGCCAGCATCTTACTGTATATCATTCATATCTAGACAGAACTTCATGATCTCCCCATTAAATAAGAACTACATATGTACCTATAGGTCCTGCTTTACAGTAATAGCTTGTTAGCGTGTTAGCAGAAATCACTGCTTCTGTTTAGTGTACTCGTTCAGAAGGGGGCGGAGTTTGTGTGACTTTGCAGAGGAGTATGTTAGCGCAGTAACTGTTGTTGTTTTTAATTTAGCTAGCTTGCTAAGGTTTGTTTTGATGGGAAGATGACTGAGCGATTTGTTCTAACAGACGAAGGAGATGAGGAATGTGATTGGTTCGTACTGGAGAGCTGCTCTGAGGGTTTGGGGAACGTGGACTTGCGGAAAGTTGCCTGTTTTCTCACGGCCTCCTGAGCCACCAGATTACCGCTCGCAGAACCTACACACACACACACACACACACACACAGAAAGAAAGACAATTAAGTTCAATTAAATTCATTTCAATTCCTTTTGTTTTGCCAAACTTTGTTAAACTCCAATTACAACAAATGTGACACAAATTGAAAATGGCGATTTTCTTCAGGCCACGAAACTCCAACGTGACGGTGCAACGAGTCCTCGCTGTTTTCAGGATGAGATTTTCTCACAAAGCCATGCCAGTTCAAGCGAGACAAAGCCCTGACAGATCATTGTAGTTGGAGTCAAGCCCAGTGTGATGAACTGAACACCATGAAAAACCTCAAATTATTACCCCACCCTCTGACACTCGCTCGCTCTCCCTCTTTCCTTCTCTTCCTACGCTCATTGTGTTTTCGTGCTCGGTGTGTGTGTGTGTGTGACATTCAGTCTCTAAGTAAATATTTACAAACATTACCAAAATACATCTTTAAAGCTAAAAAGAATAACGTAATATCGTGTGAGGAAAGAGGTGCTGGGTGAAATCTGGGGCGTTTCTGCTTCGTTCCACAAAACACAGTCCACTGGGGCGGAGTGTCTGACCACATCGTAGCCGAGCCTCCCTGGTGTCCAGACAAATTGAGGAATACTCGCACCAAATTTCACCAATGATTCTGTACTTCATGTGTGAGTAAGATGTTCTACCAGTACAGTGCTCTTCTGTTCTGTTCTGAATGAAATGGACATTTTCAATCAGAATAAAGAACAGAATGTTGTTCAGTCTGTGAGTCTGATCTAAACCAAGCCTGATCTAAAACGAGTTTGAGCTAAAATGAGTCTGATCTAAAATGAGTCCGATCTAAAATGAGTCCGATCTAAATCTAGTCTGATCTTAAGCAAGTCTAATCTAAAGTGAGTCTGATCTAAAAGGAGTCGGGATATATTAGGCAGCAGGTGAACATTTTGTCCTCAAAGTTGATGTTAGAAGCAGGAAAAATGGACAAGTGTAAGGATTTGAGCGATTTTGACCAAAAGGGCCAAATTGTGATGGCTAGACCACTGGATCAGAGCATCTCCAAAACTGCAGCTCTTGTGGGGTGTTCCCGGTCTGCAGTGGTCAGTATCTATCAAAAGTGGTCAGAGGAAGGAACAGTGGTGAACCGGAGACAGGGTCATGGGCGGTCAAGACTCACTGATACACGTGGGGAGAGAAGACTGGCCCATGTGATCCGATCCAACAGACCAGCTACTGTTGATCAAACTGCTGAAGAAGTTAATGCTGGTTCTGATAGAAAGGGGTCAGAATACACAGTGCAGGACGGGTCAGGACTTTGGGCAGCAAAAGGGGGACCAACAAAATATTAGTCACGCGGTCATAATGTTATGTCTGATCGGTTTACATCACTGTATTCATTTTATATTGTGTCTTGACTTTTTTTTCTTTAAATCATATTACATTTGACAACATCTACAAAAAAACCTCTTTATTTTTCAGTCTGCATGGATTTCTGTCCTGAGTTTTAAGGGTTTAAAGGCAGCAGAATCCTCAGCGGCATCATCTCCACACCTCAAATAATCTGAACGCAGAAATCCCCTGAAGCGGCTCTGTGCAACCCAACTCTCAACACCTGGAACATTTCCTACAGAACATTTGGATTGAAGTCTCCAATTCTGACAAGATGTCCAGTTTCTTTATACACTGGACACCAGATTTCTTTATAGCTTTTGTAAACCTACGCCGTCAAAGCCACACGACCACAGCGGCCATTTTGGCACAAGCATACGCACAATTAATTCTCCAAAAGTAGCTTCATCTCTGAAGATCTCACGTTATAAGTGAATCTGGAGGAAACATCTCAAAACGTCTACTTCAGCTGACTTCACACGTGCACTATACAGAAATAACCTGAGCTTGGTGAAAAACAGCAGAGTTTCCTTTAATGAGGTTGACATTACATGCTCCATCCAGCTGTTTGGTTTCCTGTGTCAGCGTTTCGTCCTCCAGAGAAGGAGGTCTAAGGTGAGGAGGAGAATCATTTAGTCTAGAAAGCGGAGGAGGGATTCAGACTCAAAACAAAAGCTTCCTTGTATTGTATTGAGGCGAGGCGAGGAGGTGTTTAAGTCTCTTCTCTCCCTTTTTCTCTCTTTATTATTTATTTCACGGGCCGGGGTGTTAGCACGCTAGCAGCACCGAGACTCCTGAGCTCACAGTGCTGCTCCAGTCATTAGCGTGAGGCCCGGGTCAGGACCTCATCACCGGCTAGACCGAGGACGACCGCTCCACCAATCGCACACAGCCAAGCGGTCACTATGGCAACATCTCAGCCAATGATGTGGCAGCGCTCTTGTTTTTGTCAAGGCCTGGAAAAGATATAAGTGTGTGGCTGCTGCTGTAACGAGGCACTGAAGAACGGCTGGAGAGAGAGAGAGAGAGAGAGAGAGAGAGAGAGAAAAGAGTGGAAGGCTGAAAGAGTGGAAAGAAATGATGAGAATTTAGACAAACTCTCGGAATCTCACCAACGTTCGGTCATCAGCGTCGGACAGAGCGTTGATACGGACTCTAGCAGTTTATAAAACTGAGAAACAATAAACTCTGAGAACTGTATGATGCTGGAGCTCTGTGATTTTTATTATCCAAACTACACTGTAAGAACCGTCGCCATGGCAACAACGTGTAAAACGTGCGGATCGGACACAATCGCAGCTTTTCGCTCAGGTTTTTACAGCGCTAGCTAAACTAGCATGTGCTAGATCTCATTCCTTTCAGCTCTTTTCTATTACC